>NC_092000.1:4686540-4727118 GCF_044704955.1 Pristiophorus japonicus | reverse complement strand
GATGAGGAGATGGGGGGAGGGGAGGATGAGAGGATGAGGAGGGAGGGGGAGGATGAGGAGAAGGGAGGGGGGAGGAGGAGGAGAAGGGGGGAGGGGGAGGATGAAGGGGGAGGGGGAGGATGCGGAGGAGGGAGGGGAGGAGGATGAGGGAGGGGAGAGGGGAGGATGAGGGAGGGGGGCAGGGGAGGATGATGAGGAGGATGAGGGAGGGGGGCGAGGGGGGGAGGGGAGGAGGAGGGAGGGGGGGAGTGGAGGATGAGAAGGAGGGAGGGGGGAGTGAAGGATGAGGGAGAGGAGCAGAGGAGGGAGAGGGAGGGGAGGTGGGAGCAGAGGGGAGGAGGAGGAGGAGGAGGAAAGAGGAGGAGGGGTAGGGAGAGGAGGGGGGAGGAGGGAGTGGAGTGGGGAGGAGGAGGGAGAAGAGGGAGGGAGTGGAGTGAGCGGAGGAGAGAGGAGTGAGCGAGCGGAGGAGATGGGGGGAGCAAGCAGAGGAGGAGGAGAGGGGGAGCAGAGGAGAGGAGTGAACGGAGGAGGAGGAGGAGGAGTGAGCGGACTGGTGTGAAGGGGAGGGTTGAAGCACGCGCTGCAGTAATTGCTGCTTGGTGTTCCCCCGCCCAGATGTGCCGTCGTCACAGAGTTTGCTCGGGAGCAGCTGCTGGCCAAGGGGATTCGAGGTGAGTGGAATTCAGCTTGGGGCCTTGACTGATTTAACGGGGGTGTTGCAAGCGGAGACGGCGCTAACCAGCCTTGAAATATCTTTGCACAGTGCTGGTCCCTGGGGAGCAGGAACAGCGGAAGATTGTGGTGGACTTGGCGGAGACTGAGACCCCTGTGGCCACAGCGGGAACGGGAGACGCCCCCGTGCTGAAGAAAACGGCCAGCGTGGGAGAGAAATGTGAGGTGAAGCACCCCTCGCTTAGCCTGTTCCTAAACAATAGGTTGTCGATCTTGGATAATGCCGGACGCTCTCAGCGGGTCAGGCAGCATCCGTGGAGAGATGATAACGCTTCAGCGCCAGAACCTGTTTCTCTCTCCACAGATGCTGCCTGACCAGTAGACTATTTCCACTATTGTCTGTTTTATTCCCGATTTCCAGCATCCAGAGTATTTTGCTTCTGTTCCGAATCTTCGGCCAGCCTCCCTGTTGGTGCAGTTGCATATTTCGATCACGCAACATTTGCAGGAAGACAGACTGTTGTGAGGAGCAGCCTTAGGTGCTGTAGGATCCTGGTGCTGTGTGTGATGGGGCAGGTTAATAAGAACATAAGAATTAGGAACAGGAGTAGGCCATCTAGCCCCTCGAGCCTGCTCCGCCATTCAACAAGATCATGGCTGATCTGGCCGTGGACTCAGCTCCACTTACCCGCCCGCTCCCCGTAACCCTTAATTCCCTTATTGGTTAAAAATCTATCTGTGACTTGAATACATTCAATGAGCTAGCCTCAACTGCTTCCCTGAGTAGAGAATTCCACAGATTCACAACCCTCTGGGAGAAGAAATTCCTTCTCAACTCGGTTTTAAATTGGCTCCCCCGTATTTTGAGGCTGTGCCCCCTAGTTCTAGTCTCCCCGACCAGTGGAAACAACCTCTCTGCCTCTATCTTGTCTATCCCTTTCATTCTTTTAAATGTTTCTATAAGATCACCCCTCATCCTTCTGAACTCCAACGAGTAAAGACCCTGTCTACTCAATCTATCATCATAAGGTAACCCCCTCATCTCCGGAATCAGCCTAGTGAATCGTCTCTGTACCCCCTCCAAAGCTAGTATATCCTTCCTTAAGTAAGGTGACCAAAACTGCACGCAGTACTCCAGGTGTGGCCTCACCAATACCTTATACAGTTGCAGCAGGGCCTCCCTGCTTTTGTACTCCATCCCTCTCGCAATGAAGGCCAACATTCCATTCGCCTTCCTGATTACCTGCTGCACCTGCAAACTAACTTAAGGGGCCTTGTAAATGTCTGCTGTGTCATCCAGGGCGGGTGGCACGGTTTAATGTTTTTTGTTTTGCAGATAAACTCCAAAAAGAGTTTCATGCACAAGGACCCCCAGGTCCCTCTGCACCTCAGCATGTTGTAATTTCTCCCCATTCAAATAATATTCCCTTTTACTGTTTTTTTTTTTCCCCAAGGTGGATGACCTCACATTTTACGACATTGTATTCCATCTGCCAAACCTTAGCCCATTCGCTTAACCTATCTAAATCTCTATGCAGCCTCTCTGTGTCCTCTGCACAACCCGCTTTTCCACTAATCTTTGTGTCATCTGCAAATTTTGGAGGGACGATGTATTTGGATAGGAAGCAAAATCATTAGCCTGCGTCCGGTGTATTGGGCTGATTACTGCTGAGTAACTGAAAGACCAGGAGATAGATCAGCTCCTTTTCACATTAAGGTTACAGCTTCCCCGATCGATGCAATGGGTTTAAAAAAAAAAAAGCTGCCTGGGACCGAGCAGGAGATCCTTGGGCCCCTGCTGCAGTAGCTCATCGCACTCGAGGTATTGACAGGGGGCTCAAACAGCTTCGGGCCCTCTTCGGCTACGGATAGGGCACAACAGTATCCTCTGTTCCTCTGTGTTGTCCAGTGCCCTCACTGCTGAAAAGGTGTCTTTGGTCACCAGGTGTGGGCAGGATTTGCCTGTGGTGTGATGGCTCTCAACAGGCACTGTCCCTTGCGCCTGGGTGAAGTGCAGTCAGACTTTAGCAGTGTGTTGAGCCCCATACCTTTATTTTTTTGCCGCGTCGGTAATTTCTGATTGCAGCATGAGGGACATAGCTCGAGGTAGGAATGGAGTAGCAGTGAGGACCAGGCAGCAGGAGGAGTGGGAACTGGGCAGAAGGGGGGAGGGGGGGCGGGGCGGCGCGGCACGAATGCCTCTTTGAACGGGGTGAGGGAGGGGAAATAGGGCAATTCTGCTCCTGAATCGGAGGAAGGAAGAAAGAGTATCGCTGTGAATGGGGAAAACTTTATAGTTCGTGGCTGGTCACTGATGCATTCTGCATTATTAGGAATTGAGGTCGGTTAAATTTATTGATTTTGCCAAAGACTGGTCTTAAATTATTTTTAAAATGGGTTGCAGGCTTCTGGACCACCAGGATGTAGTTGTACGTGCCCCTGCCTCCGAATCAGCTACTCTGTATTTATAACGGGGGAATAGTAGCACAGTGCTTGTGTCACTGGACCAGTAACCCAGAGGCCCGGACTAAAGGTCTGGAGACATGGGTTCAAATCCCACCCCGGGCACCTGGGGAATTTAAATTCAGTTAATTAAATAAATCTGGAATAATAAGTGACCATTAAACTACCGGATTGTGGTTTAAAAACACATCTGGGTCCCTTTAAGGAAAGGAAATCTGCCGTCCTTACCCAGTCTGGGCCAATATGTGACTCCAGACCCACAGCAGTGTGGTTGACTCTTATCTGCCCTCTGAAATGGCCCAGCGAGACACTGAGTTGTACCAAAACCGCTACAAAGACATATACCACACGGACTGCAGCGGTTCAAGGCAGCGGTTCACCACCCACCGCCTTCTCGAGGGCGATTAGGGGCGAGCATTACATTTCGTGAACGCATTTTTGACCAAACTGTCTTAAGCTTTGCACACTCCCTGGTTATTGAATCTGATTCTGTGTGCAGGAGGGGATCCATATCCTGGAGGGATTGGCTGCGTCTGGGCTCCGCTCCATCCGATTCGCCAAGGAGGTCCCCGGGATTCACAGTATCGTGGCAAATGACTTTTCCTCAAAAGCGGTGGAACTAATGAAGAGAAACATTGAGCTTAACGGAGTGGGGCACATGGTAACAGCGAGCTTGGCAGATGCAAGGTAGAGTGTACCGGCTTTTTTTAAAGGGGGCTTGTTAAGGGGAGGAGTGAAAGATCTTTCATTGCTTGCGCCCAGTGTCTGTCTCAAGTCTTCTTCGCTCAGATTAGATGCGGAGTAATAAAGAAGGAACTTGCATTTCTGCCGTGTCTTTCACAACCTCAAGACGTCCCAAAATGCTTCACATCCAATTAAATACTTTTGAAGTGCAGCGCTCCCTCAGCACTGCCCCTCCGACAGTGCGGCGCTCCCTCAGCACTGCCCCTCCGACAGTGCGGCGCTCCCTCAGCACTGCCCCTCCGACAGTGCGGCGCTCCCTCAGCACTGCCCCTCCGACAGTGCGGCGCTCCCTCAGCACTGCCCCTCCGACAGTGCGGCGCTCCCTCAGCACTGCCCCTCCGACAGTGCGGCGCTCCCTCAGCACTGCCCCTCTGACAGTGCGGCGCTCCCTCAGCACTGCCCCTCCGACAGTGCGGCGCTCCCTCAGCACTGCCCCTCCGACAGTGCGGCGCTCCCTCAGCACTGCCCCTCCGACAGTGCGGCGCTCCCTCAGCACTGCCCCTCCGACAGTGCGGCGCTCCCTCAGCACTGCCCCTCCGACAGTGCGGCGCTCCCTCAGCACTGCCCCTCCGACAGTGCGGCGCTCCCTCAGCACTGCCCCTCCGACAGTGCGGCGCTCCCTCAGCACTGCCCCTCCGACAGTGCGGCGCTCCCTCAGCACTGCCCCTCCGACAGTGCGGCGCTCCCTCAGCACTGCCCCTCCGACAGTGCGGCGCTCCCTCAGCACTGCCCCTCCGACAGTGCGGCGCTCCCTCAGCACTGCCCCTCCGACAGTGCGGCGCTCCCTCAGCACTGCCCCTCCGACAGTGCGGCGCTCCCTCAGCACTGCCCCTCCGACAGTGCGGCGCTCCCTCAGCACTGCCCCTCCGACAGTGCGGCGCTCCCTCAGCACTGCCCCTCCGACAGTGCGGCGCTCCCTCAGCACTGCCCCTCCGACAGTGAGGCGCTCCCTCAGCACTGCCCCTCCGACAGTGCGGCGCTCCCTCAGCACTGCCCCTCCGACAGTGCGGCGCTCCCTCAGCACTGCCCCTCCGACAGTGCGGCGCTCCCTCAGCACTGCCCCTCCGACAGTGCGGCGCTCCCTCAGCACTGCCCCTCCGACAGTGCGGCGCTCCCTCAGCACTGCCCCTCCGACAGTGCGGCGCTCCCTCAGCACTGCCCCTCCGACAGTGCGGCGCTCCCTCAGCACTGCCCCTCCGACAGTGCGGCGCTCCCTCAGCACTGCCCCTCCGACAGTGCGGCGCTCCCTCAGCACTGCCCCTCCGACAGTGCGGCGCTCCCTCAGCACTGCCCCTCCGACAGTGCGGCGCTCCCTCAGCACTGCACTGGAGTGTCAACATAGAATAGTGCTCAAGTCCCTGGAGTGGGACTTGAACCCACAACCTTCTGACTCGGAGGTGAGAGTGCTGCCCACTTAGCCACTGAGTCAGCACCTCCAGGGGAAGGAGCGAGGAAAATTAAAAAAATAAAAGAGAATATGAAGGATGACAAATTAGTTGCAGTGCTCTAACTATTTGATTTGTAAACCATACTGCTGGTTAATACTTTGTCTTTTCCAATGATTGTTTTATTTTTGTTACGCTTGTACTTTTTGCATCTGCTGTTTGGTAACTTTAAGTTTACAAAGAATCGCTGGCCATTTCTATACTGTGATGTGTGAGACCCTGGAGAATACTAACCGGGGAAGGGGTCACCGGCTCTCTCCGCAGCATGCTCCTGTACGAGTCCAAAAGGAAACGGGCGCGGTTTGACGTGATTGACCTGGATCCCTACGGGAGCCCGTCGCAGTTCATCGACGCAGCCGTTCAAGCGGTCAGCGAAGGAGGTGAGGTGGAGCAGAGAGTGCCCGATCACAAGCTTTAAATACAGGGGGTGGGGCCATTGAAATATTCGGGGCTCCTCACATTAGAGGGGTGTGGTGGGGGAAGGGGGATGTTTGTATGTTGCATTAACTGCCCTGAGCTTGAGAGGGTCTTGCAGCTTGGCCAACCGTGTCCTAGGGGCAGGGTGCCTGTTACAGTCTGCCCTAGGAAGTGCAATTCTTGTAGCCTGAATACTATTGCTGGGTGGGGAACCTTAAGCACTTTTTGACCAACTATTCTCTCCGTAAGCTCCAATCACCCGCCGTGTAAAGAGAGGCCTGTAGCTGTTTGCATGTCTCAGTTGAACGAGTGACTTACATTTATATAGCGCCTTTCATGGCCATCGGACATCCCAAAGCACTTTACAGCCAATGAAGTACTTTTGGAGTGTAGTCACTGTGGTAATGTGGGAAACGCAGCAGCCAATTTGCGCACAGCAAGCTCCCACACACAGCAATGTGATTTGATAATGACCCAGATAATCTGTTTTAGTGACATTGATTGAGGTGGGGGAGGGCACTGGCTTGAGTTGAATGTTTTGGAGGATTGGTGAGTCTGTATAACAAAGTCTCGCGTGTCTTTCAAGGGCTTTTGTGTGTGACGTGCACGGACATGGCAGTGATGGCCGGGAACAGCGGCGAGACCTGTTACAGCAAGTACGGAGCCATGTCGCTCAAATCAAAGTTCTGTCACGAAATGGTGAGCCTCAGCCAATTCCGCGACGTGTCGGGGGAGGGGGGGGGGGGTGGGGGGGAAATCATCGGGACGAGATTGCCGATTCAGGAAAGCGCTTGGGAATGGGCAAGAAGAGAGCAGAGTTGAGGAGGCATTCAGCATGTTGTGGGGAGAGGGAGGGAGCGAGCGGAGTGGGGGAAGAGCTCTGGGTACGTGTGATTTATTCACTCTCCTGAGGCGCTGGGCTACGAGTCTACAGGCACCTCAAATCTGCACCCTTCATGTGAATGGTTAGTATTGAGGGGACTGTTGTAGCCAGGCCCAATCCTGTCATCACTCGGCACACGAGATAATTAATGGCAATCAGTCGCGGCAACCCTGCCTGATTCTGTGCTCTGCAGCTGTGAGGGTGCCTTCAGTGTCTCTGTACAATCGCCCCGATGTCTGACGAAATGTGTACAGCGCCACATTGCCTGCATGGGGTGGGCTGACCTGAAACGACAGTGCCAACCTTGGTGTCAATGGTGCCCAGGTTTATCTTTGCTGTTGGCTGCATGTGGCAATCGGGGGGGGGGGGGGAGCGGGCATCTCCCCCCCCCCCCCACCCTCTCAGGCGATGCTCTTACCACTGGAGGTAACCCTGTGAATGGGGATTAGTCGCTGGGTCTGAAAGCAGGGCACCAAATCAAGCCTGGGAAAGCAAAGGGTCTTCTCTCGTTGCCTGGTTACTGCAGTCCAATAGTGTAGCAGTTTGGGAGGTTTTGTTGTAATGCTCTACATCAATACTGGACTGTACACAGCTCTGGTCTCCAGATAGAGGCACTGAAGTAGAGTCAAAAAATATTTACAAGGATGGCCAGAAGCGAGAGATTATACCCATCAGGAAAGATTGAACAGGCTGGAACTCTTCTTTCTAGAGCTGAAGGGTGATCTAGTAGACGTCTTTAAGATTAAGAAGGGGTTTGATCGAGTAGATGTAGGGATGTTGTGGAGGAGACCCAAACTAGGGGCCATCAATACAAGACAGTCACTAATGCACCCAATGGGGAATTCAGGAGAAACTTCCTTACCCAGAGAGGGGTGAGAATGTGGGACTCGCTGCCACAGGGAGGGGTTGAGGTGAATAGTATCGGTGCATTTAAGGGGAGGCTGGATAAACCCATGAGGGAGAAAGGGATAGAAGGATGTGTTGATGGGGTGAGATGAAGAGGTGTGGAGCATAAACCCCGGCACGGAGCTGTTGGGTCGAATGGGCTGTTTCTGTGCCGTACATTCTATGTAAGGAAGTATCAGCCTATTGGCTTGGGAGATAGGTTGTCCGGCAACCCTGTTGCTGGCAAGTGACTGAAAAAGTGGAATATATAGATTGTTTTTTCTAATTGAGTGATGCGCTGACTCTCCCCCTCTCACCCCCTCCCCAGGCTCTGCGCATCATCCTGCACAACTTGGACCTGCGTGCGAACTGTTACCAGCGATACATCGTCCCTGTCCTCTCTGTCAGTGTCGACTTCTACATCCGAGTCTTTGTGCGGGTGTTCACGGGACAGGCTATGGTTAAAGCTTCTGCCAGGTACGGTACGGTACGGTGTTGTTGACAAAAGACTAGTCAATTGCCGTTCAGTTTCCATTTTCTTTCCCCCTATTGGATGGCACGAGCATGAGTACCAATCCAGTGGTTCCAACCTTTGCTGTGCGTCTCTGACCCGCTTACATTCTTGGATTTCAGATAACCCGCTCCCCCGGGAGGTGCTGACTCTCCCTGGGCTTTGGTCTCTGTTACGGGCTCCAAGTGGCCATTCTAACTCTAAAATTATAGAACCATAGAAATTTACAGCACGGAAGGAGGCCATTCGGCCCATCGTGTCCGTGCCGGCCGACCAAGAGCTACCCAGCCTAATCCCACTTTCCAGCTCTAGGTCCGTAGCCCTGTAGGTTACGGCACTTCAGGTGCACATCCAAGTACTTTTTAAATGTGGTGAGGGTTTCTGCCTCTACCACCCTTTCAGGCAGTGAGTTCCAGACCCCCCACCCCACTCTGAGTGAAAAAACATCCCTCTAAACCTTCTACCAACTACTTTAAATCTATGACCCCTGGTTGTTGACCCCTCTGCCAAGGGAAATGGGTCCGTCCTATCCACTCTATCCAGGCCCCTCATCATTTTATACACCTCAATAAGGTCTCCCCTCGGCCTCCTCTGTTCCAAAGAAAGCAACCCCAGCCTATCCAATCTTTCTTCATCGCTAAAATTCTCCAGTCCAGGCAACATTCTCGTAAATCCCCTCGGCCATTGAGAGTTGGGTGTTTTCAGACACACTGATGTGGGGTTGAGACAGACACCACAGCTGACCCTGTTCTCAGCCAACAGATCAGAGCCACACCCAGTAAATGTGTGTCAGTTCCCCCCTCCATCGCTCCTGGGCCATGAGCTGGGGGAAGAGTCTGAGTGCAGTGGGACTGAGTCTACAGCACAAACTTCTCTCTCTGCCTTTAGTTGACAACTTCACTCAACGCAGAAGCCACAAGAAATCTGCCACCCTTACCCGGTCTGGGCCTATACGTGACTCCAGACCCACAGCGATGTGGTTGACTCTTAACTGCCCCTCTGAAATGGCCCAGCGAGACACACAGTCGCACCAAACCGCTCCGACAAAGTCAGCCCATGGGAGCACCGTCACCACACGGACTGCAGCGGTTCAAGAAGGCGACTCACCACCACCTTCTCGAGGGGAAATTAGGGATGGGCAATAAATGCCGGCCTTGCCAGCAACGCCCTCATCCCATGAACGAATACATTTGAAAAAAGAATGGCTGGAGTGGGATCTGGAATATCGGTGGTGCAGTAAAGTCCGTCTTTTCTAAATTAAGGTCCGAAGATCTTCCTTTTTCTCCACTCTCCCTGGAGGATAATTCGCCATAAGCAGTATAATTGCCGTCGTTCTTTATTGATAAATCACCGTGTCCGACTCGAACTCCCGAACCATCTGGCGTGTTCAGAGGGACAAGCAATAATTGATTGATGTCACTAAGTTTTGAGCGTGATACGGAGGCTGCTGTGTGTCTGAGAGTTGTGCTTCTCTGTTGCAGTAAGCAGGCCCTGGTATACAACTGCGTGGGCTGTGGCTCCTTCCACATTCAGAGGATGGGCAAAATGATCCACCACGGCAAGAAGTAAGTTACCCGCGTCGTCCCTCTGTATTGTTTCCCTCTTGTTGATGATCTCTTGGCTATGGCCGTATCCCAGAATGCTCTAGGCTGCAGACTATCCATCACGCCACTTGGCCACGAGAGATCTTTCCGAGGCTCCGTCTGCTCTCTCGGGTGGATGTAAAAGATCCAATGGCCATTTGAAAGAAGAGCAGGGGGAGTTATCCCCAATGACCTGGGGGCCAATATTTCTCGCTCAATCAACATCACTAAAACAGATTATCCGATCATTATCACATTGCTGTGTGTGGGAACTTGCTGTGCGCAAATTGGCTGCCGCGTTTCCCACATTACAACAGTGACTACACTCCAAAAGTACTTCATTGGCTGTAAAGCGCTTTGGGACGTCCTGAGGTCGTGAAAGGCGCTACAGAAATGCAAGTCTTTTCTAGTAGTAACCTGGGCTGATTTTGTTTCCCCAGCTACAAGTACACAGCGAGCTCCGGGCCTCCGGTGGGAGCAGAGTGTGAGCATTGCTGCCAGAGGCACCAGGTAAGGGGGCAATTCTGCTATTCATTCCTTTCTGTTAGTTACTGGCCCCTCTTCCCCCGTCTCTCTGTACTGCTTCCCCACATCCCCCGCTACTGCCCCCCGCTCCGTAACCAAGAGACCGTGCCACTGTCAAATTCAGGCCTTTGCCAAAGTTGCCATCATCGGGCATTAGGATGTGAATGAGAATTGCTCAGGTCTTCTCGACATGGGAACGGGGCTCGGGGGTAGGGGGGGGGGGATGGGAGACATCCCTGAAAAGTGTCTCTTTAGATAAACTGCGAGGGGCGGAGCTGGCGATGCAGTGTCTGTCTGTCTGTCTGGGCGATGCAGTGTCTGTCTGTCTGGGCGATGCAGTGTCTGTCTGTCTGGGCGATGCAGTGTCTGTCTGTCTGGGCGATGCAGTGTCTGTCTGGGCGATGCAGTGTCTGTCTGTCTGGGCGATGCAGTGTCTGTCTGTCTGGGCGATGCAGTGTCTGTCTGTCTGGGCGATGCAGTGTCTGTCTGTCTGGGCGGTGCTCTCTGTCTGTCTGGGCGGTGCACTCTGTCTGTCTGGGCGATGCAGTGTCTGTCTGTCTGGGCGATGCAGTGTCTGTCTGTCTGGGCGATGCAGTGTCTGTCTGTCTGGGCGATGCAGTGTCTGTCTGTCTGGGCGGTGCTCTCTGTCTGTCTGGGCGGTGCTCTCTGTCTGTCTGGGCGGTGCTCTCTGTCTGTCTGGGCGGTGCACTCTGTCTGTCTGGGCGGTGCACTCTGTCTGTCTGGGCGGTGCACTGTCTGTCTGTCTGGGCGGTGCACTGTCTGTCTGGGCGATGCAGTGTCTGAGTAATCAATCATTATAAAATGGGATAAAACTTTCAATCTCAGTTGAGAGCAGATCCTAGTAGCCTTCAGACATTCTGTGATACACAAAGACTGGATAAAAACAACTTGCATTTATATAGCGCCTTTAATGTAGTAAAACATCCCAAGCATCAGAAACTCACGAGAAAGGAGCTTTAAAGGTCGGTTTCCATCCCGACCAGATTGGTAGAATTTCTGTGGACATGCAGCCGACACGTGTATACCGGGGGAGGATTTGTGCCCCCGGGGTTTTTTTGTGGATGTACGCTGATGTTTCTATTCTGGTTCCAGCTCGGTGGCCCAGTGTGGGCTGAGCCAATCCACGACCAGGGTTTCATCAGGAGAGTCCTGGAGTCAGTGGAACACAACACACAGCGCTTCAAGACTTCAGATCGGATACTGGGCACGCTGAGCATGGTCACCGAGGTGAGCGCGCAGACTGCTGCTTACGGGTGAAGGACCAAATCAGGGAGAGCAGGACCCTAGCTGGGCAGAATACCAGAGGGCAGGCTGAGTAAATCCACTCATTGTTGGGTAAAAGAAAGACTTGCATTTATATAGCGCCTTTCATGACCACCGGACGTCCCAAAGCGCTTTACAGCCAATGAAGTCCTTTTTGGAGTGTAGTCACTGTTGTAATGTGGGAAACGCGGCAGCCAATTTGCGCACAGCAAGCTCCCACACACAGCAATGTGATAATGATCAGATAATCTGATTTTGTTATGTTGATTGAGGGATAAATATTGATCCAGGACACCGGGGAGAACTCCCCTGCTCTTCTTCGAAATAGTGCCGTGGGATCTTTTACATCCACCTGAGAGAGCAGTCTGGAACGGCATCTCCGACAGTGCGGTGCTCCCTCAGTACCGCCCCTCCGACAGTGCGGCGCTCCCTCAGTACCGCCCCTCCGACAGTGCGGCGCTCCCTCAGTACCGCCCCTCCGACAGTGCGGCGCTCCCTCAGTACCGCCCCTCCGACAGTGGGGCGCTCCCTCAGTACCGCCCCTCCGACAGTGCGGCGCTCCCTCAGTACCGCCCCTCCGACAGTGGGGCGCTCCCTCAGTACCGCCCCTCCGACAGTGCGGCGCTCCCTCAGTACCGCCCCTCCGACAGTGCGGCGCTCCCTCAGTACTGCCCCTCCGACAGTGCGACGCTCCCTCAGTACTGCCCCTCCGACAGTGCGGCGCTCCCTCAGTACTTCACAAGCTTGGGTTTTGAAAGCATTGCATTTATATAACATCCTCAAACATCACATGCCATGAATTACTATTGAAAAGACAGTGACTGTTCTACAGAATGATGCAGTACAGAAGGAGGCCATTCGGCCCATCATGCCTGTGCCAGCATATAGAAAAATGCAGCAGCCATTTTGTGGCTGTGCTTTCCCTCTAAGCTGTCTTTTCTTTCCCCAATGTAAACATTTGTAGTGTCCTTAGTCTTTCCACATGGCCAATCCCATTCACCAACTCAGGACAAACTCTCCAATCCATCTCAGCAATGCTGAGGCCCTGGGAGTGGAGAGCGAGAGAGATACAGGCAGCGTCTTGGAGACTGCTGATGTGGGGACGTGAGGGAGACAAGAGGGTGGGCAAACCATTCTGGCACTCAGCATATAACATTGGGAAGAGTGAAGCCATCGTCACCAACAAACTCCGTACCCTCGCCAATGTTTCCATCCCCCTCAGGAGGCTGAACAAGACTGATTGTAACCTCGGCGTCCTCTTCCAACTCCATTTACTCTCCATCACACAGACCCCCGCAGTGTTACCTGCCTCACCCGACCAGGCACTGAAACTATTAAATAAAACCTACATCTAGGACCGAGATGAGGAGAAACTTCTTCACCAGACTGATTCCCGGGATGGCCGGACTGACATATCAAGAAAGACTGGATCAACTGGGCTTGTATTCACTGGAGTTCAGAAGAATGAGAGAGGATCTCATAGAAACGTTTAAAATTCTGATGGGTTTAGACAGGTTAGATGCAGGAAGAATGTTCCCGATGATGGGGAAGTCCAGAACCAGGGGTCACAGTCTAAGGATAAGGGGTAAGCCATTTAGGACCGAGATGAGGAGAAACTTCTTCACCCAGAGAGTGGTGAACCTGTGGAATTCTCTACCACAGAAAGTTGTTGAGGCCAATTCACTAAATATTTTCAAAAAGGAGTTAGATGAAGTCCTTACTACTCGGGGGATCAAGGGGTATGGCGAGAAAGCAGGAAGGGGGTACTGAAGTTGCATGTTCAGCCATGAACTCATTAAATGGCGGTGCAGGCTCGAAGGGCCGAATGGCCCACTCCTGCACCTATTTTCTATGTCTATACCAATGCTCGCGTACCTCCACCCTCATCAACCCCAGCTCGTCCACACCAAGCCCCGCTCCCCATCACCCTCGCTGATGTACGCCGGATCCCTGTCCCCCAACACCTCCATTAGAACTCTTGTACTCGTGTTTAAATTCCTCCGTGGCCCTGCCCCTCCCTATCTCTGCACACACCTCCCACCCCCAATCCGAAGTCTCGGCCTATCATTCTCCGGCCTCTTGTGCAATGCCCCACGCCCCCTTTGCCCCATCACTGGCAGCTGTGCCTTCAGCCAACTAGATTCTGTCTTCTGGAATTCCCTCCCTAAACTCTTCCATTCCTACCTCCCCCTCCCCATTTAAACCTACCTCTGTGACCGACCCACTCGTATCTCCCTCTTCACCTCAGTGTCCATTTGTTTGATGATTATCTCTGTGCTTGGTCTTAGTCTCCAAACGTCCTGGTTAACCCTTGCCACTGGACCAAGACCTCGCTCTGTCAAGCCCCATGTGGTGGCTGGTGTGCAACGGTCACCCCACGTTAAAAAAATCCACTCACAGGCATCTTCCACCCTTCAGGATGTAGTTCGGGATCCGGAATATTAGGTCCTTCATTGAAACACTTGTGAACTCATCCCTTTTTGGTGTAGAAGCAAATCATCTTCAATACGAGGGTCTGCCTAATACTACGAGATTGTCTCTGTGCAGGTTGACGATGCAGGTTGTGTTTGGTTAAGCCCTGCCCCGGTCGCGCGATGGGTAACCTGGCAGATCAGCTCTTGCCTGCGTCACGCGGTCCATTCACAGTTGATTCACCTCCCATTGGTTTCTCTCTTGTCAGGAGTTGCCGGACTGCCCTCTATACCACACCATGGACCACCTGAGCAGCGTGATCCACTGCAGTACCCCATCCCTCCTGCAGATGAGGTAAGATTGTCGGTTTTAACTTCCCTCCGCCTCTTGAGAACCGTGGTCCAGGGTGTTGGGAGGTTGATGATCAAACTCCCAGCAGACGGCCTCTGTAGTGGGGAGGGCAACAGGGGACGCTTAAAGAAGGCAGAAGGAACTGGGCCTGCTGGAATGATTTAATCTCTCTCTATTCCCCCTCCTGTAAGGTCTGCCCTCCTCCACGCTGGGTATCGCGTGTCCCTCTCGCACGCTTGTAAAAACGCAGTGAAAACCGACGCACCATCTTCGGTGATCTGGGATGTCATGAGGAGCTGGGTAAGAGGCCAATCTGTCGGTGTGAGATTAACATTATATCGACGGTTAGGTGCGGGGTACAGTGAAATAAGAATTCAGCACGCTAGTGCGTGAAGGCCCAAAAACATGTGTGAGCTCGGGCACTGGATTTAGAGGCGAGCGGCTGTTTTCTGGGCAGTGAGGGGTTAATGTGGGGGGATGGGGGTTATGTGGAAGGGTTAATCGGGGTTTAATCTTTGCTCTGTTTTTGCTGCAGGCGAAGATCCACCCTGTGAAGCGAGAGAAGCTGTCCGAGAGCAGCCCCGCCTTTCGCATCCTCGGCAAAGAGCCTGTGTAAGTTGTTCAATTTGAATCCCACTGCCGGGGGCCTATTGGGGCAGAGCTCGACTTGACCAGGAAAATATCTTTCATGTCCACCTGAGAGAGCAGACGGGGCCTCGGTTTAACGTCTCAACCGAAAAACGGCCCCTCCGACAGTGCGGCGCTCCCTCAGCACTGCCCCTCCGACAGTGCGGCGCTCCCTCAGCACCGCCCCTCCAACAGTGCGGCGCTCCCTCAGTACTGCCCCTCCGACAGTGCGGCGCTCCCTCAGTACTGCCCCTCCGACAGTGCGGGGCTCCTTCAGTACTGCCCCTCCGACAGTGCGGCGCTCCCTCAGCACCGCCCCTCCGACAGTGCGGCGCTCCCTCAGCACTGCCCCTCCGACAGTACGGGGCTCCCTCAGCACTGCCCCTCCGACAGTGCGGCCGGCGCTCCCTCAGTACTGCCCCTCCGACAGTGCGGCGCTCCCTCAGTACTGCCCCTCCGACAGTGTGGCACTCCCTCAGTACTGCCCCTCCGACAGTGCGACGCTCCCTCAGTACTGCCCCTCCGACAGTGCGGGGCTCCCTCAGTACTGCCCCTCCGACAGTGCGGCGCTCCCTCAGCACTGCCCCTCCGACAGTGCGGCGCTCCCTCAGCACTGCCCCTCCGACAGTGCGGGGCTCCCTCAGTACTGCCCCTCTGACAGTGCGGCGCTCCCTCAGCACTGCCCCTCTGACAGTGCGGCGCTCCCTCAGCGCCGCCCCGACAGTGCGGCGCTCCCTCAGTACTGCCCCTCCGACAGTGCGGCGCTCCCTCAGCACCGCCCCTCCGACGGTGTGGCACTCCCTCAGTACTGCTCCTCCGACAGTGCGGCGCTCCCTCAGCACTGCCCCTCCGACGGTGTGGCACTCCCTCAGTACTGCTCCTCTGACAGTGCGGCGCTCCCTCAGTACTGCACTGAAGTGTTAGCCTAGATTTATGCACTCCAGTCTCTGGAGTGGGACTTGAACCCCACCGCCTTCTGACTCGGAGGCGAGTGTGCTGTTCACTGAGCCACGGCTGACACAGCTTCTTCCATCACCTCTAATCAGAGCTCACGGGTCTGGCCTGGGATAAAAAGCCCTTCAGCCATACCCTCGCTAATGCCAGGTGTCTGTACTCCAATTGGCAGAATAGTACACGATCCCACAGCTGGGGCTGGGCCAGTGTGCTTTGCACAAGTTGGGAGTCTATGGACCAGCCTCCCGAGGGAGATGGTGGGAGCAGTTTGTGTTGATTGATTGAAATGTATATTGGATAGAATTCCATCAGAGAACAGCACTTGGCACTCCAGTATCTGAGTAACGTGAGCTTCATGTCTGGGTCTGTTGTCGGGATAAATGGTTCGTTCTCGGGTTGGCAATCAGTAACTAGTGAGGTGCCACAGGGATCAGTGCTGGGACCCCAACTATTTACAATCTATAGTAATGACTTGGAAGAAGGGACTGAGTGTAACGTAGCCAAGTTTGCTGACGATACAAAAATGGGAGGAAAAGCAATGTGTGAGGAGGACACAAAAAGTCTGCAAAAGGACATAGACAGGCAAAGTGAGTGCGCAAAGATTTGGCAGATGGAGTATAATGTTGGAAAGTGTGAGGTCATGATGCACTTTGGCAGAAAAAAATCAAAGAGCAGGTTATTATTTAAATGGAGAAAGATTGCAGCGGGACCTGGGGGTACTTGTGCATAAAACACAAAAGGATAGTATGCAGGTATAGCAAGTGATCAGGAAGGCCAATGGAATCTTGGCCTTTGTTGCAAAGAGGATGGAGTATAAAAGCAGGGAAGTCTTGCTCCAGCTATACAGGGTATTGGTGAGGCCACACCTGGAGTACTGCGTGCAGTTTTGGTTTCCATATTTACAAAAGGATATACTTGCTTTGGAGGCAGTTGAGAAGGTTCACGAGGTTGATTTATGAGAAAGATTGAGTAGGTTGGGCCTCTATTTATTGGAATTCAGAAGAATGAGAGGTGATCTTATCAAGACGTATAAGATTATGAGGGGGCTTGACAAGGTGGATGCAGAGAGGATGTTTCCACTGATGGGGAAGACTAGAACTAGAGGGCATAATCTTAGAATAAGGGGCCGCCCATTTAAAACTGAGATGAGAAATTTTTTCTCTGAGAGTTGTAAATCTGTGGAATTCGCTGCCTCAGAGAGCTGTGGAAGCTGGGTCATTGAATAAATTTAAGACAGAAATAGACAGTTTCTTAAACGATAAGGGAATAAGGGGTTATGGGGAGCGGGTGGGGAAGTGGACCTGAGTCTATGATCTTATTGAATGGCGGAGCAGGCTCGAGGGGCCGAATGGCCGACTCCTGCTCCTATTTCTTATGTACACTCACTGATCGAGATTGATTGCTGGGATTGGTCGACAACCCCATTATCGTTGGATCATGTGACCCCCCCCCAGGATGAGAACATAAGAAATAGGAGCAGGAGTCGGCCATTCGGCTGTCGAAATCTCGACCTCAGAAAAGAATGACTCCGACACTTACAGCTCCGATGGAAGTTTCCCTTTTAATTTACTTGCTCGCAAGGGGTAAGTTTCACTCAGTCAAGGGCTAAAATGAAACCTCCGCAATGGTACAGCTTCACAAGATATTTATACAGTAAAACCCAAGTTCTGGCCTCTCCCTGTGTATTGCTCTGTCTCACAGTCAGTGAATACAGATAAAGAGTTAATTACTATATCCTGGACTGAAATGGTGTCAAGATATTCCCTTTTGTCAGGGTTATCAGAAAGCCAAACGGCCATTACTCCATGAGTCATAGGTAATGGGCTATTTCCTGGTCAGTTTACCTGTTTGCTTCAAATGGATGAGGTAAAGGAAAGAGATAATGGCTAGAAGATAAGGGTGGGGTGACATGGAACTCCTGTAGTGTAGACAATAGGAGAGCACCATGGGGGGTTACTTGTCTCAGCATGACTTGTCTCCTAGCTGTCTGATAACCATCAGCCATCTAACAGCAGGTTTAGCTGTTCATAATAAGCTGGCTGCTAAAATGCAGAAAGTTCTGGAAGGGCCAGGACTCCATTTTAATCAAAAGGCACACAAATACCGTATGGTATCAGCTTAGATAAAAATACATTTCCACATTCCCCCATTTTGTCCTTCACAAGGACAACTCAATCCATTCTGATCTTGTACAGTCTCTCCATTTCCATTTCTTTTAGTTTCATTACTCACTAGGCATATTATACCCTCAGGATTTCCTATTCTGGGAGTAATGCTTAGGAAGGGAGGCTGATGGTTATTATCATAATTGGGCTGGTACCATCCCTGGAAGGCTGTAAGTTTATACCCTGTCGACCTCCATTCTGTTTGCTCCTTTGTTTCTGGCCCCTTAGTTAGTTTTGTCCTGTTTTGCACTGTCAACCATTCTACCATTTCTGATTCGTTAAAGGGGACAGATCTCAGGGGAATACCCCCCCTGGAGTGGACAGGTACATGGGAACATATCCAGCAACTCGACAAGTTTCTTTCTTGAGCATACCTATGACTCAGTGCCATAAATACGTTTACGTGCAATTCCCTTCGGTGGTGGGTCTGTACCCCTGGTGTAATCAATAATGCGAAGTAAAACCCTGTCAAGCCCAGCACCATCAGTCCCCATAGTCCATAAAGTTCTTTATTCAGTCTTCCTTTTTCTGTTCCTCTGATTCCTTCGTCCCTTCCTCCTGGTCGGGTGCCCGTTTGCAATGGGATGCGTGGATCCATGTTGGTCTTTCCTTTACCTTGATTGCAGTATTGGTCGACAGCAAGACCTGGTATGGTCCTTTGAATCTTGGCTGTAGATTGCTTTTCCTTTTAAAAATCTTGATGTAAACGAATTCCCCTGGCTCCAGGTTATGACACTTCCCTTCCGCTGGCTTGACTTGGGCTTCCTTTACCTGTGAATGAAAGCTGGAAATACATTTGGTTAGTGCAATACAATAATTCAACATATTTTCCTCCATTTTGTGGATGTCCATCTGTTTTGCAGTAAATGGTGCTGTAAAAGGTAGTCGTTGGGGACGTCCCATAACTATCTCATGTGGTGACAAGCCTGTTGTTCTGTTGGTTGCAGATCGCATTACCATCAAAGCTAAGGGCAGCAGTTCTGTCCATTTCAGTCCAGTGTCATTGCATAGTTTTGCCAGCTTATTTTTAAGCATTCCATTATATCTTTCAACAAGTCCAGCTGATTGTGGATGATAACTGCAATGAAAACGTTGATTAATCTGTAAAGCTTTACACATTTCTCTTATGACAGTTCCCGTGAAATGTGACCCGTTATCACTGGAAAGCTTAGCAGGGATTCCGAAGCGCGGTACAATTTCTTTTAACAAACATTTAGCAACAGTAGTGGCATCGGCCTTTTTACATGGAAAGGCTTCAATCCATCTAGAGAACACATCTACAATAACTAATACATACTTGAATCCCATACACATAGGTAATTCAATAAAATCCATTTGTAAATGTACAAAAGGCCCGACTGGATTTGGGTGGGAGGCAGATTCTACTTTTTCCGTCTTACCCGGATTCATTGTCTGACAGGTAACACAATTTTCACAGATTTGTTTTGCAATTGCCGAAATACCTGGTGCATACCAAGTTGCCAAAATATAATCTGCCAATCCCCCTTTGCCTGCATGTGTGAATGTATGAACACATCGGGCAATCCATGGAAGTAAGGATCTAGGGGCCACCACGCGGCCGTCATGGTGAACCCATATTCCTTCTGGATTTTTATAACATTGATCCTTCGTCCAGGTCACCACCTCCTCCGTACTGGCCTGTGTCTGAAAGGCCAGCACGTCATTAATAGTGGGTGGCGGGTCTGAGCAATTATTTTTCCTTAGTGGGAACAATGACACCTGCATCCCCCCTTTCGACAGAGCTGCTGACTTAGCTGCATTATCAGCTCTGGCATTCCCAAGTGCCACCTCATTCGACTGGCCTGTATGTGCCTGGCATTTGATAATGGCAAGTTTTAAGGGGCATTGAATGGCTCGCAGGAGATTTTCCACTTGTTCTGCATTTTTGATAGGGGTTCCTGAAGAAGTCAGGTACCCGCGAATCTTCCAAATTTGTCCATAGTCATGTGATACCCCAAAAGCATACCTGGAGTCAGTGTAGATATTAACTGTGTGTCCTTCAGCCAGAATACAGGCTCGAGTTAACGCAAACAATTCGGCTTGTTGGGCTGAAAAGGAGTCTGGAAGAGAGGCTGTTTCGACAACATTAAACTGAGTTACAATTGCATAAGCCGCTCTAGGTTGGCCCCTATCATTTCGTAAGGCTGATCCGACAACATAGTACACTAGATCAGGGTTACACATTGGTACATCTGTTAGATTGATACGTGGTTTAGTCACTAATTCGGTTACCATTTCACATGAATGGGGTTCGCCGTCGTCTTCCGTGGGGAGTAGAGTGGCTGGATTTAAGGTAGTACATCTTTTGATGACAAGGTTCGGATTTGATAACAGTTCGACCTCGTATTTAGTGGTTCTTGCGGAGGTTAGGTGTTGGGTGGCACATTTAGTAAGTAAAATCTCGACAGAGTGTGGGATATATAAAATGGTCTGATGATTTAGAGTTATTGTCTGAGCCTGTTGCATAGCATAATAAGCTGCTGCCAATGAAGGAAGACATCCTGGTAGTCCGGTGCCACTGGGTCTAGTTGGGTACTGAAATACGCTACCGGTCGCTGCCTGTCCCCATGTAACTGAGTCAAAACAGATTGTGCAAAACCCGACTTGTGATGCACAAATAAGTTGAATAGCTTAGTGTAATCTGGTAATCCCAAGGCTGGTGCTGAAGTGAGGGACTGCTTAAGGTTCTGGAAAGCATTCCGGGATACTTCATTCCACATCCTTTAAGCATTGTGAGAATATAGTAGATTCATTCACAGCTCGTAGGTCATGGACAAACCTCCATTTATGTGGGCTTCTGAACTGGACAAATCTGTGTGTTACACGGACTTCTCATTTATGCTTATAGTGATTCACAGATCACAGAATGTAAAGTACTTGTTTTCTAATCTTATTAAAAGGCCTCCAAACCCAAGATTTTTCCAATACACTCAAAATGTTGATCAAGGAGATCACCTGAAATATCTCAAAATCCCAATTCAACTGTTTTACTGCCACTCTTTATCAAAAAAAAATCCTCTTACTGAGCTAGAAGCTTTTGTACCAAGAATTTACACCAAGGACAATGAGAGTGTACTCCCCCAGCCTGCACCTCGAGAGACCCACAAAGGCTTTTTAAAAAAAAAACATTACAACTTTTAACCACCGAGACCATGTCTCAACAAACCTATCCCTTTGTGCATTTCCTAGCTCTGTAACCTCTCATCCGAATAAATCCACACCTGCGCTTCTAACTTAAAATGTCTTAAACTTCCCACATACAGGACAACACTATGAAGGGTTAAAAAAACTTCACTTTGTTTGAAAAAGTGGGTGGAGCTAAAACAAACAGGCAGCTCCACAACTTTTCCAAACAGGTTTCCAGACACAAGGAAAAAAGACAGAAGCACTCTCATTCAAAGACAAGACATTCACGCACTCTCATTCAAAGACAAGACATTCACAAGTCTCTCTCCATTCAATAAAGCTTTTTCTTTTACTAGCTTCATTTTTTTTTCATAAGTCACTATCAGGTTCTCTTTTTTTTTTTTACATTTGATTTACTTCCTCTGTTAATTTTACATGGGTTTGAAGAATCGGAACCCAGGCCTTTTCTATTACTTTCCTTTTTTTTTTTACCTGGATCTCTGTTTATAAGACATTCCTCTAGACAAGTTGTTCTCTCTAAATTAAATGAACCATCGGGTGGAAATGGCCTGTTTTCACCCTTAGTCCACTTTACTGGTTTTTGTTTCTTTGGTCAATTGAAGACTGACCACAATTCTGGAGCAAGACATAGGCTGGTGTGCCTTTTGTGGTGTTTTAACTTGCTCCGGCACCCATTCTGGATGATTAAGATTTTCCCACAGTTTCTGATCTCACAATCCTTTCGGCCAACCGAGTTCTCTACGCCCACTTCTCCTGGCTGTTACGTGGCCTGAAAAGGCTCTTAATTCGGGCTCAGTCTGGGTGTGTGAGATATGTTGGCACGAACCAACCGTAGTTGATCAATCAGTCACTGTTTCTTTTCCTAATCAATCCTTGTGTTTTTTTTTTTTTCGAATCACAATTTTCCCTAGTGACTCTTCCCGTTTCTCTAATGGCAATGACTCACAAAGGTATTGCACACAACAGTAATACAAGGACAACAAACAATATTCCCGTGAGTACACAAATCATAACCTCTAAACAAATTCTCAGTCTGCGTTGTACGCCACTACAGACCGAGTCCTTAACTTATCCTAATAACAGCTGATAAAACTTAAGGTTCCGTACCCAAACTCTTTGATCGATTGCGCTCTTTTTCTTTTTAATAGTCTTATCACAAAAGAACCCCTTCCGAATTAAAAACAATAAAAATCTTATCACATAAGAACCTTCGATCGATTATTAGCGCTTTCTTTTTTTTTTCTTTTCTTTTAATAGTCTTATCACATAAGAACCCCTTCCGAATTAAAAACAATAAAAATCTTATCATATAAGAACCTGGAACCCTTTTCGATCGACTAGCGCTTTCTTTTACCTACTGAAACCTTCCCCGGGCTGTCTCGAGATTTTTTTCCAGAACCTGTTCTCTTCTGCTGGTGAGCTGAGAAAGAAATGGTTATAAAAAAAATACCTTTAACTTTTAAATGCCGAGTCTTGTAGATGCAGTACCTCAGCTGTGGACAACAGATTACATCTGCGATTCAACAGTGAAGAAACCTCTTGTGAGCAAAGGCTCACCTTGTTTGGCCACCGAAGCCTTTCACTGGAGAGGCACTATGCCTGTATCCGTTTTACTCACAGAACAGAGAGTATGCATCTCGGTGGAACCTCCAATAACTGTCGAAATCTCGACCTCAGAAAAGAATGACTCCGACACTTACAGCTCCGATGGAAGTTTCCCTTTTAATTTACTTGCTCGCAAGGGGTAAGTTTCACTCAGTCAAGGGCTAAAATGAAACCTCCGCAATGGTACAGCTTCACAAGATATTTATACAGTAAAACCCAAGTTCTGGCCTCTCCCTGTGTATTGCTCTGTCTCACAGTCAGTGAATACAGATAAAGAGTTAATTACTATATCCTGGACTGAAATGGTGTCAAGATATTCCCTTTTGTCAGGGTTATCAGAAAGCCAAACGGCCATTACTCCATGAGTCATAGGTAATGGGCTATTTCCTGGTCAGTTTACCTGTTTGCTTCAAATGGATGAGGTAAAGGAAAGAGATAATGGCTAGAAGATAAGGGTGGGGTGACATGGAACTCCTGTAGTGTAGACAATAGGAGAGCACCATGGGGGGTTACTTGTCTCAGCATGACTTGTCTCCTAGCTGTCTGATAACCATCAGCCATCTAACAGCAGGTTTAGCTGTTCATAATAAGCTGGCTGCTAAAATGCAGAAAGTTCTGGAAGGGCCAGGACTCCATTTTAATCAAAAGGCACACAAATACCGTATGGTATCAGCTTAGATAAAAATACATTTCCACACGGCCCCTCAAGCCTGCTCCGCCATTCAATGAGATCACGGCTGATCTGAAAAGGTGAATTCGATGGACTTCGGTCGTGCGATTCCTCTGTAGCCCTGGAGTGCTGTAATAATTCTGCTCCCACCCTGACGGAGGCCGAGTTGTGTGTGGCTGTTTCAAGCTCGTTTCACCAAGTGAAGGCTGGAGATTTCTTTTGGATTTCTAGGCGCGACGATTCCTCCCTGCGTCCGATCTTTTCAGAATGAGTCTGTTGTATTTCTCGCAATGTAAGCCTCTCCCATTCGAACTGGTTTTTACACCAACCTTGCGTCATGAAAGGAAAATCATGTTTAACTAATTTACTGGAATTCTTTGAGGATATAACGAGCATGGTGGATAGAGGTGCACCGATGGATGTGGTGTATTTAGATTTCCAAAAGGTTACTGCAGAAGATAAAGGTACGCGGAGTCAGAGGAAATGTATTAGCCAGCCAATTCTCTATCCATGCTAACAGAAAGCAGAGAGTCGGGATAAATGGGTCTTTTTCGGGTTGGAAATCGGTGGTTAGTGGTGTGCCACAGGGATCAGTGCTGGGACCACAACTGTTTACAATATACATAGATGACCTGGAAGAGGGGACAGAGTGTAGTGTAACAAAATTTGCAGATGAGACAAAGATTAGTGGGAAAGCGGGTTGTGTAGAGGACACAGAGAGGCTGCAAAGAGATTTAGATAGGTTAAGCGAATGGGCTAAGGTTTGGCAGATGGAATACAATGTCGGAAAGTGTGAGGTCATCCACCTTGGGGGAAAAAAAAACAGTAAAAGGGAATAGTATTTGAATGGGGAGAAATTACAACATGCTGCGGTGCAGAGGGACCTGGGGGTCCTTGTGCATGAAACACTCTCTTTTTTTGGGAGTAAACAAAAAACATTAAACCGTGCCCCCCCCGATCTGGGGGAAACACCAAACATTTACAGGCCCTTTTATTTTTTTGTGGTTTTTTTGGGCACAAAAACATATTTTTTCTCCAAGTGCCCCCTATAAAAGGGGAGGGGGTCACTAAAAGCACCGGCAATTAAAACAAATTAACTTAAAAACATAAAATCAAATTTAAAATTTGGTTGCCGGGCGTGATGATGCACTCTAGTCCCTCCGGTGCCCACCTCGCGGAAGGCCGCGAGCGTACCGGTGGACACCGCGTGCTCCATCTCCAAGGACACCCTTGTGCATGAATCCCAAAAAATTAGTTTGCAGGTGCAGCAGGTAATCAGGAAGGCGAATGGAATGTTGGCCTTCATTGCGAGAGGGATGGGGTACAAAAGCAGGGAGGTCCTGCTGCAACTGTATCGGGTATTGGTAAGGCCGCACCTGGAGTACTGCGTGCAGTTTTGGTCACCTTACTTAAGGAAGGATATACTAGCCTTGGAGGGGGTACAGAGACGATTCACTAGGCTGATTCCGGAGATGCGGGGGTTACCTTATGATGATAGATTGAGTAGACTGGGTCTTTACTCGTTGGAGTTCAGAAGGATGAGGGGTGATCTAATAGAAACATTTAAAATAATGAAAGGGATAGACAAGATAGAGGCAGAGAGGTTGTTTCCACTGGTCGGGGAGACTGGAACTAGGGGGCACAGCCTCAAAATACGGGGGAGCCAATTTAAAACCGAGTTGAGAAGGAATTTCTTCTCCCAGAGGGTTGTGAATCTGTGGAATTCTCTGCCCAGGGAAGCAGTTGAGGCTAGCTCATTGAATGTATTCAAATCACAGATAGATAGATTTTTAACCAATAAGGGAATTAAGGGTTACGGGGAGCGGGCGGGTAAGTGGAGCTGAGTCCACGGCCAGATCAGCCATGATCTTGTTGAATGGCGGAGCAGGCTCGAGGGGCTAGATGGCCTACTCCTGTTCCTAATTCTTATGTTCTCTCAGTCTGCAGGCTTGCTTCGATATCCGGGAAGATGCAAATCCCAAATCAAGGAAGCAAGGGCTGAAGCGATTCCAGGAAAACCCGGAAGCCAACTGGGGACCGAAGGCGAGGGCCAGAGCCGGGTAAGATTCCCGCTGGGAATGAGCACCTGGGAAGGGGGTGGTCAGGGGAGGGGATGGGGGGACGGAGGGACGGAGGGCTGGGGGAGTGGTTCAGGACTGGGCCCGGGGAGGGTGGGGGGCAAGGCTGAGCCGGGGGTGGGGGCCGGGGGAGGTCAGGGCCGACCGGAAGGTCCACACCCTGACTCTCCACGTACCCACTCCCGTACCCCGCCGTACTGCAAGAAATGCTGTTGTGTGTTGAGATGCGTGAGTTGTGAGTCTGAACGACAGGAGCAGAAGCTGTAGCCAGAGTGGGTCTGTATCGTCACGCTCTCCCCTCGGAGAAGCAGCGGGAGGATTCATGGGCTGGTTCGCGGTCT
The DNA here is from genome assembly GCF_044704955.1 of Pristiophorus japonicus. Classification (NCBI taxonomy): domain Eukaryota; kingdom Metazoa; phylum Chordata; class Chondrichthyes; family Pristiophoridae; genus Pristiophorus; species Pristiophorus japonicus. The sequence goes on along the minus strand of NC_092000.1, from coordinate 4,701,335 downwards.
GACTCCTTCCATGGCCGTGACCATCTTTATCCCAGTCGATGGGTGGGTGGGCTCTGGGCTCCCACAGCCCATGCAATGAGAGAGAGGGAGGGTCACCGCACCGGACACGAGGATCCCGCGGGAGGTCGACCCAGAATTCCAAGCCGGATCTCCGGCCGACGGGACTGTCCGGAGCGAGTATCGAACCCACCACCTTCTGTCTCTGCGGCGGGAGTGGTAGCTCTGAGCCAAAGGCTGGTCCTGCAGCCCCAGCTTATTGCGGGGACTCTGTGCGAAGCTGTTAACTGACGCTGGTTCCAGGGGTGAGGATGTAATCCGAGGTTCTGGAGCAAAGGTGTTGACCGGGTGGGTGCTGTGTCTCTCTCTCTCTCTCTCTAGTGGAGGAATTGTACAACCACTTGAAGAGAAAAGCAAACGGCTGCAGAACAAGCGGAAACAGAGGCAGGAAGACCTGGAGTACGGGAAGAAAATCCCTTGTAAAAAGTTCAGAGAGGTGAGAACGGCAGCTTTGGGTAACGCGGAATTGTCTGGGGCTCGTCCAACCCGTGTGTTCATGTCTGTGGGAGGTGCTTGGAGCAGGGCAGTCAAGGGGGGGGGGGGGGGGTGGGGGGGTAGGTTAGACCAGGTACTTGCTGTGTATCTGGTCAGTCTGTGAGCCCAACACTTACAGCCATTTCACTGGTGATTTACCCACAGAACCTGCCAGTAATGCTCTGGTTGCGAACCACTGTACCAGATGTTTCATGGGCCAGTGTGGTGTGGGGGGGGGGGGAGGGGTTACTGTGCTATTTCATCCTTTGTAACGGTGCGAGGTCCATTTTAAAGGGAGGCTCCCAAACGGATGAGAGTGTTGACCCACAGGGGCCCCCCTCCACTGAAATCCTGCCGTCCTCAGTGCGGTGCACATACAAGGCAGGAGGAGGCTAGGAGGGTCTCCGATCTCCTGAGGGAGGGACCCACCTGATCACCTTAAACTCTCTCTCCCTCCAGGAACTGAGGTGCAGTGCATTTCCAGTATTGCCTGTTTTTCTTCATCCATCCCTGCCAGATTTAATCTCTCCTTGATCAAACTGTTGTCACATTAGAATTAGGAGTCGGCCATTCGGCCCCTCGAGCCTGCTCCGCCATTCAATAAGGCCACGGCTGATCTGATCTTGGTCTCAGCTCCACTTCCCCGCCCGCTCCCCATAACCCTCGACTCCCTTATAGTTCAAAAATCTGTCTATCTCCGTCTTAAATTTATTCAATGACCCAGCCTCCACAGCTCTCTCGGGCAGAGAATTCCAGATTTACAGCCCTAGGAAAATAAATTCCTCCTCATCTCCCTCGTAAATGGGCGACTCCTTATTCTGAGACTATGCCCCCTAGTTCTAGATTCCCCCACGGGGGGGGAAACCTCCTCTCAGCATCTACCCTGTCGAACCCCCTCAGAATCTTGTATGTTTCAATAAGACCACCTCTCAATGAGTACAGGCTCAACCTTTCTCCCTTCATCTCTGGAATCAACCAAGTGAACCTTCTCTGAACCTGCCTCCAATGCAAGTATATCCCTCCTTAAATAAGGAAACCAAAACTGTATGCAGTACTCCAGGTGTGGTCTCACCAACACTCTACAGTTATAGCAGAACTTCCCTACTTTTATGCTCCATCTCCCTTGCAATAAAGGCCAACATTCCTATTGCCTTCCTAATTATTAGACACGAGGTTAATAAAAGCTGTTCCACACTGCCCCGCTGTACAGTGCCACTGACCTTTCACACCAAAGGGTTACCGGGGTTCACCAGCGGACTGCTCCACACATTAGCAGAGATGTACTTTTGGCTGATCTGCCCTTTCCGTCGCAGGGAAACTGTACGTACGGAAAGGAATGTCGTTACTCCCATCAGCAGGAGCACGGGACCGCGCAGAAAACCGACCAATAGAAAACTCCGTCACTCCGAAGCCTCCATCTTTAAAAAGCAAAGATTTGTGTTGCGGCTCTGTTCAGTTGTATAGCCAATACTGAACTCTTCAAACAACTCCTGCTGTGAATGGCTGCAGAATCTGTATATGGAATGTAAAGTATAAGATCCTACATGCAGTGTTCTGTTTTTATTTTTAATTAAACTGCATTTTTAAAGAAGTTCTTGACTGAGGTGTACCTTCAACCGTCCTGTCCCCGATCGCAAGAATTGGTGGTGGAGGCCATCATCGGTTAAGAACATATTAAGGAGCAGGAGTTGGCCCCTCGAATGGCCTGCTCCGACATTCAATAAGATCGTAGCTGATTGTCGATCCCCATATTCCTTGATTTCCCTTCTTTATTGGCAGTGTCATCTCCTTCAGTCGCCCATGTCCTAACTCGCACCGAGTCCCGCTCACCCATTGCCCCCTGTCCTAACTCGCACCAAGTCCCACTCACCCATCACCCACTGTCCTAACTCGCACCGAGTCCCGCTCACCCATTGCCCCCTGTCCTAACTCGCACCAAGTCCTGCTCACCCATTGCCCCCTGTGCTGCCTACCCTACACTGGCTCTGTTAAGCAACGCCTCTATTTCAAAATTCTCATCCTTGTTTTCAAATCCCTCCATGGCCCTCGCCCCCTGAGATAGCTACGCTCCTCTAATTCTGCCCTCCTGAGCATCCCTCAACCATCGGTGGCCGTACCTTCTGTTGCCTGGGCCCCAAGCTCTGGAACTCCCTCCCTAAACCTCTCCGCCTCTCTCGCCTCTTACGACGCTACTTTAAACCTACCTCTTTGGTCACCTGCGTTAATCTCTACTTATGCAGCTGTGTCCATTTTTTAATCGCATATCTTTACTATGTTAAAGGTGCTATATAAATACAAGCTGTTGTTGTCTCCTTCAGGCGAAAGACCTTGAACCAGTTTATTTTCCCCCCTCGGAGACTGATCTTCATTGGCTCGGGGGCATGTAACACTTGCTCTACTTTCAGTGCTAACCTAGACGCGACTTTTATTTTTGAAGCATTTTGCCCGTTTCTTTTCAAGAAGGTTACCCAGGTGATGCAAACCACCGGATCTGGGCCGAGACAGGTGTGGCCTTCAGGCCCAGCCCAGCAGTCTCCCCCATTTCCGCCAATACTGCCCAAGTTCAACACCTACCTTTTCTAAATCCATTTTTAATCATCTACAACATTACTATTGAAAGCTCCTATTTGCGTGGTTTACAATCACACCAGCAAAGAGCATGGAAACTTACTGCACATCGTGGTTATATATCTGAATTATACAGGTTTTCTTTGACTACACTGTCCTGACCGAATCTGGCGCCAATCAGTTTGGCCGTATCAAGTAAAGGATCTGTTCTCAGGAGAGGGAGACCTCCTACTGAACAGTTTGTGTATGTCCTTGAATTGTGGCAGCCTTTGAACAGTTGCTCCTTAAAAAAAGCTCTCTTTAGCGGAGATGCGCTGTACAGTTACAGGATTGTTCCTGGCCAGAGACTGGAGTGGGACAGTGTTGCCTGGGGACAATTACTTGATCTGTTATCCTGCAAAAGGTCAGCCCCACACACACGTCTGTACAACACAAGGCCAGAAGAATCCTTCTGGAGGGTGTAATTCTCAGCTTTCAGTGTGGGGCAGTGGGCTGGGATGGAACCAGTAAACCAGCTAACTGAGTCTTGCTTACCGAGAAGGTGCCGAACACCTCGTCTCTTTGTACTCTGCTTCCGCGTGCTCCCGACAAACAGCGGAAGGAGCGCACGACAACACAAGCACCCCACACACACACACACACACAGCCATCCCTCCAACCACCGTCTGCCCCTCCTGTGACAGAGACTGTCGATCCCACATTGGTCTCATCAGTCACCTGAGAACTAATGTTAGTGTGGGAGCAAGTCACCCTCGACTCCGAGGACTGCGTCCTATTTGCCCACTGCAATCAAAAGGAGACGGGCGCGAAGGCGGCTGGTTAGGGCAGCAATTGTATTCTGTGCTGAAATCAGGCAGAGTTGCCGTACCCGTTTTATTGACAGAACAGTGATTGACTGACGGCTTTCAGATACAAACGGTGAGGGAACCACATAAAAGGACAGGCACTTGTCAGCACGGAGCGAGTGGACAGTGTCACTAAAGGGCAATATCCTGAAAACGATTAAAAGGCCAGCAGAATCAAACCTGTCGCTCAACAACACTGTCCTTGTGTAAAATGCCCGATTGGCCCGGCTCAGAATGCCGTGTGCTTGCTGATTGTCCAGCTCGCTCATCCCTGTAGTATTCCCGGTTGTCCCAGCTCGGCCGCTTAGCGCTGCCGCACGTGAACGCGGAATGTGCGGATCTGCATTGGATTGAAAAGCACCGAGTGCGGGGAGCGATCTTTGGAGGGAGCCTCGAGGTCTTCCGCTTCTGAAAGGGGCAGAATGTAGCATCGGAATTATTGCATCGAGTTACATGCTCAAACAGGCCATTCGGCCCAACTAGTCTGTGCCAGTATTTATACCCAACACCTGTCCCCCTCCCACTCCATTGGCCTCATCGTGGCTTCAGTATATCTTTCTATTCCCTTTTCTCGCATGTACTTGTCTGGTTTCCTGTCGAAGAATCATAGATATTTACAGCACGGAAGGAGGCCATTTCAGCCCATCGTGTCCGTGTCGGCTGACAAAGAGTGCACATCCAAGTACTTTTTAAAATGTGCTGAGGGTTTCTGCCTCTACCACCCTTTCAGGCAGTGAGATCCAGACCCCCACTGGGTGAAGACATTTCTCCCTGGTTGTTGAGCCCTCTGCTAAGGGAACTCGGTCCTTCCTATCCACTCTATCCAGGCCCCTCGTAATTTTATACATCTCAATGTCTCCGTTCAGCCTCCTCTATTCCAAAGAAAACAACCCCAGCCTATCCAATCTTTCCTCATCGCTAAAATTCTCCAGGCTTGGCCACATCCTGGTAAATCTCCTCTGCACCCTCGCTAGTGCAATCACATCTTTCCTGTTTTTGAAAGCATCTAAGCTATTTGCCTCAGCTGCTTCCTCAGGACTCTTACAGCTGCCGGAATCTTTTATCCATCTGTCTGGGTCCAAATATAGAGGTGAAAGGGCATCTCTACTCAACTGGCACTCGAGGGAAGAGTGGGGGGGAGGGGGGAGAGGGAAGGGGGAAGAGGGGAGGGGAGGGGGGAGGGGAGGGAAGGGGGGGAGCCCTGTCCACAGCTATCGCCCAGGGTGTACAGGCTCCAGGGAGAGGGGGCCGAATGGACAGCAGCACCAAGACACTGTCAGCCCGTCTTGCACCTGTCCCGGGGGCCGTAGAGCAGCACCTCCACGTCCCGCTCTCGGAGGAGCCGGGCCCTGAGGCGAGGGATTAAGAAAAGGAGTTGTGTTCTTGACACACAAAGACTGCAACTCAGGACCAACCTTGCACCGTTTTCCAAGTAAGCCTGGACATGTCGTCTTTCCGCTGGTTGAACCCCAGAGACATTTCCTCGACTGACGTGATCTCAAATGCAGAAAATAAATTCTGGAGAGAGACACACACAGAGAAATCAGAAATGCAAAAGGCCATTCTTACACAAAGCAAGGCACTCACTTCAATCTTTATTTTACTTTCCTCCCTTGCTAGGGTCCAGTGTCACAGGCCCTGGCCACCCAAAGGTCTGTCTCCGAGCATGGTTAGTGAGCATCGGCAGACATTCGACCATGAGTGGCATCCTAGTGGGAATCCTGTGGGCTCATGCAGGTGTGTGACAGACTCCACACCAACACTGGGTGGAGCTTTACTGCCACAGATCATTAAACAATGGGCCTGACACACACACACTCCCCAGAACCTCCATCTTCCCCATAGCTGTGCTATACAACACAGACCTTCCCTTTCTCACCATCTACAAGGCACAAGTCAGGGGTGTGATGGAACACTCTCCACTTGCCTGGGTGAGTGCAGCTCCAACAACACTCGAGAAGCTCGACACCACCCAGGACAAAGCAGCCCACTTGACCGGCACGCTACCCACCACCTTCAACACTCACTCCCTCCACCACCGGCGCCCCCTGGCTGCAGTGTGCACCATAGCAACTCGCCAAGGCTTCTTCGGCAGCACCTCCCAAACCCGCGACCTCTACCCCCTAGAGGGGCAAGGGCAGCAGGCGCATGGGAACACCACCCCCTCCACGTTCCCCTCCCAGTCACACACCATCCTGACTGGGAAATATATCGGCCGTTCCTTCATCGTCGCTGGGTCACAATCCTGGAACTCCCTCCCTAACAGCACTGTGGGAGCACCTTCACCACACGGGACTGCAGAGGTTCAAGGCGGCGGCTCACCACCACCTTCTCAAGGGGCAGTTAGGGATGGGCAATAAATGCCGGCCTTGCCAGCGACGCCCACATCCTGAAAATGAATAAAAATAAACCTCACCCCCCAATACACAGCCTGTATCTCAGTTCCCCCAACACACAGCCTGTATCTCAGTTCCTCCAACACACAGCCTGTATCTCAGTTCCCCCAACACACAGCCTGTATCTCAATTCCCCCAATACACAGCCTGTATCTCAGTTCCTCCAACACACAGCCTGTATCTCAGTTCCCCCAACACACAGCCTGTATCTCAGTTCCCCCAACATACAGCCTGTATCTCAATTCCCCCAATACACAGCCTGTATCTCAGTTCCCCCAACACACAGCCTGTATCTCAGTTCCCCCAATACACAGCCTGTATCTCAGTTCCCCCAACACACAGCCTGTATCTCAGTTCCCCCAATACACAGCCTGTATCTCAGTTCCCCCCAACACACAGCCTATATCTCAGTTCCCCCAATACACAGCCTGTATCTCAGTTCCCCCAATACACAGCCTGTATCTCAGTTCCCCCAATACACAGCCTGTATCTCAGTTCCCCCAATACACAGCCTGTATCTCAGTTCCCCCAACACACAGCCTGTATCTCAGTTCCCCCAATACACAGCCTGTATCTCAGTTCCCCCAATACACAGCCTGTATCTCAGTTCCCCCAATACACAGCCTGTATCTCAGTTCCCCCAATACACAGCCTGTATCTCAGTTACCCCAATACACAGCCTGTATCTCAGTTCCTCCAACACAGCTTGTATCTCAGTTCCCCCAATACACAGCCTGTATCTCAGTTACCCCAATACACAGCCTGTATCTCAATTCCCCCAATACACAGCCTGTATCTCAGTTCCTCGAACACACAGCCTGTATCTCAGTTCCCCCAACACACAGCCTGTATCTCAGTTTCCCCAATACACAGCCTGTATCTCAGTTCCCCCCAACACACAGCCTGTATCTCAGTTTCCCCAATACACAGCCTGTATCTCAGTTCCCCCAATACACAGCCTGTATCTCAGTTCCCCCAACACACAGCCTGTATCTCAGTTCCCCCAATACACAGCCTGTATCTCAGTTCCCCCAATACACAGCCTGTATCTCAGTTCCCCCAATACACAGCCTGTATCTCAGTTCCCCCAATACACAAGTACAGGTGTGTACCTGATTCCCCGCCCACACTACCAGAGCCGGTGCAGGTGCAGTGGAGAATTGCCTTCATTATCCTAACACGCTCTTCCCGTTATAATTCCCAGCTAACCGAAACGAGGATATATACTGAGCTCCACGGGCTTAGCGCAATTAACGCTTCAGGACGTTTGGCGCGAGCTCCCCTCGAACCATCCTCCCGGTGGACTTTGCCCGCTCGGTCGCCACGTACAGCGGACAGGGGAACTTACCGCCAGATCCACGGTGACGGGCTTCGAGTACACGCTGCTCTCCCCCTTTTCAAACTGGTGCTCCAGGCGTAGCAGGACGGACTGGGAGTCCCACTGGGCCAGGGTGAGGAGGTGGAGGCTGTGGGGCAGCTCCTCCTTCAGGGCCGAGAACTGCGAACGGCAGCAAAACAAGGTCATGGGAAAACATTATTCCATTGTATTACTGTAATGTTCCTTCTGTAAAAAAAAATCCAATCAGAATAAATCACGTGCCCAATTAGTTTAGTGTGGTAATTATCACTTTACAACTGCAACCAATTTAGAATTCAAAAATATTAACTCAAAAAACTTTTTTTTTTGTACACAATCGATACAGAAAGCTAAAGAAATTTTAAGAATTTCCCCCATTTTTAAATAATTTCCATGTACATGGATATGAGTAGACCATACAGGGAAATTTACAGTACATTCGGTCCCACCGCTCTGTGCCGGGGTTTATGCTCCACACCAGCCCCCTCCCACCCCTCTTCATCTCACCCCATCGACACACCCTTCTATTCCTTTCCCCCTCGTGTGTTTATCCAGCCTCCCCTTAAATGCACTTGTGCTGCTTGCTTCAACGACTGAGTCAGCCAAACGGCCACCTTCCGTGCTGTAAGTTTATATCGTTCTATGGTACTCCCTGTGGCAGCGTGTTCCACACTCTCTGGGTGAAGACATTTCTCCTGAATTCCCCCATCGGTGACCGTCTTTTATTGATGGCCTCTAGTTTTGGTCTGCCCCACCAGTGGAAACATCTTTCCTAGTTCTACCCTTCCGTGATCTTAAAGCTCTCGAACAGCTCAACCCCTCAGCCTTTTCGGATGATACTAAGTTGGGTGGCAGTGTGAGCTGCGAGGAGGATGCTATTAGGCTGCAGAGTGACTTGGATAGGTTAGGTGAGTGGGCAAATGCATGGCAGATGAAGTATAATGTGGATAAATGTGAGGTTATCCACTTTGGTGGTAAAAACAGAGAGACAGACTATTATCTGAATGGTGACAGATTAGGAAAAGGAAAGGTGCAACGAGACCTGGGTGTCATGGTACATCAGTCATTGAAGGTTAGCATGCAGGTACAGCAGGCGGTTAAGAAAGCAAATGGCATGTTGGCCTTCATAGCAAGGGGATTTGAGTACAGGGGCAGGGAGGTGTTGCTACAGTTGTACAGGGCCTTGGTGAGGCCACACCTGGAGTATTGTGTACAGTTTTGGTCTCCTAACTTGAGGAAGGACATTCTTGCTATTGAGGGAGTGCAGCGAAGGTTCACCAGACTGATTCCCGGGATGGCGGGACTGACCTATCAAGAAAGATTGGATCAACTGGGCTTGTATTCACTGGAGTTCAGAAGAATGAGAGGGGACCTCATAGAAACGTTTAAAATTCTGACGGGTTTAGACAGGTTAGATGCAGAAAGAATGTTCCCAATGTTGGGGAAGTCCAGAACCAGGGGTCACAGTCTGAGGATAAGGGGTAAGCCATTTAGGACCGAGATGAGGAGAAACTTCTTCACCCAGAGAGTGGTGAACCTGTGGAATTCTCTACCACAGCAAGTAGTTGAGGCCAATTCACTAAATATATTCAAAAGGGAGTTAGATGAAGTCCTTACTACTCGGGGGATCAAGGGTTATGGCGAGAAAGCAGGAATGGGGTACTGAAGTTTCATGTTCAGCCATGAACTCATTGAATGGCGGTGCAGGCTAGAAGGGCTGAATGGCCTACTCCTGCACCTATTTTCTATGTTTCTATGTTTCTTTTCGAAAGAGAGACCCGTTTATTCTTTCCTGATCGGTATAACCTCAGTCTGTATTTGCATCGGAGACACTTCAAAGTATTAACCCCCAAGATATAACGCACATGGCAGAGAAACGTTTTATTAATGATAAGTATATAATCGAGTGAATATATTGCTGCTGGTGGGAAGCCCAGGGGCCAGGCGGTGGTGCTGTTTTGGAACTCGCTGCTGTTGGGAGTTTTCCCCTCCTACCCTGCCCTCAAACGCTTCCAGACCCATGCTCCGACTGTCTTACCTCGGCGACGTGGCTCGGGCTGGAGCTGTAGGGGGCTGCTGGGCCCTCGGCCAGGACGGCCCACGGGGCCATGTGCTCGGCCTCAGCGTGCAGCCTGTGCAGTTCGGCCGAGGCCTCGACAGTGTCCACGAAGACCAGGTGCCTCCCGCGCACCACCAGCCCGCGCCCGTCGTACCCCGGCTCCGACAGCGCCTCGCCCACACCCCGGTCATCGTCATGCAGCAGCCGCCGGTGAACCTGTAGCGATTAGCGCAGGGGTTGAGTTCCGCGGCAACGGCTGGGAGCCAGGGACTGGTCACTCAGTCGCCGGTTCCCCACAGCAACAGTCGACCAATATCGTTAGCAAGTTCACCACAACACTGAGCTCTTAACTTCCGGCAATTACAACAACAGCAACGTGTATTTATATCGCGCCTTTAATGTAGCGAAACGTCCCGAGGCGCTTGACAGGAGGGTTAGGAGACAAAACAATTTGGCACTGAGCCACATCAGGAGAAATTAGCGCAGGTGACCAAAAGCTCGGTCGAAGAGGGAGGTTTGAAGGAGCGTCTTGAAGGAGGAAAGAGAGGTAGAGAGGTTTAGGGAGGGAGTTCCAGAGCTTGGGCCCAGGCAGCTGAAGGCACGGCCACCGATGGTGGAGCGATTATAATCAGGGATGCTCAGGAGGGCAGAATTAGAGGAGCGCAGACATCTCGGGGGGGGGGGGGGGGGGGGGGTTGTGGGGCTGGAGGAGATTACAGAGATAGGGAGGGGCGAGGGCCATGGAGGGATTTGCAAACAAGGATGAGAATTTTGAAATCGAGGCGTTGTTTAACCGGGAGCCAATGTAGGTCAGTGAGCACAGGGGGTGATGGGTGAGTGGGACTCGGTGCGAGTTAGGACACGGGGCAGCGAGCACAGGGGGTGATGGGTGAGCGGGACACGGTGCGAGTTAGGACACGGGGCAGCGAGCACAGGGGGTGATGGGTGAGCGGGACTTGGTGCGAGTTAGGACACGGGGCAGCGAGCACAGGGGGTGATGGGTGAGTGGGACTCGGTGCGAGTTAGGACACGGGGCAGTGAGCACAGGGGGTGATGGGTGAGCGGGACTCGGTGCGAGTTAGGACACGGGGCAGCGAGCACAGGGGGTGATGGGTGAGCGGGACTTGGTGCAAGTTAGTACACGGGGCAGCCGAGTTTTGGATCACCTCTAGTTTACGTAGGGTAGAATGTGGGAGGCCAGCCAGGTGTGCATTGGAATAGTCAAGTCTAGAGGTTACAAAGGCACGGATGAGGGTTTCAGCAGCGGATGAGCTGAGGCAGGGGCGGAGACGGGCGATGTTACAGACGTGGAAATAGATGGTTTTAGTTATGCTGCGGATATATGGTCAGAAGCTCATTTCACGGTCAAGTATGGCACCTAGGTTTTGAACAGTGTGGTTCAGCCTCAGACTGAAGTTGGGGAGAGGGATGGAGTCAGTGGCTAGGGAACGGAGTTTGTGGCGGGGACCGAAAACAATGTCTTTGGTCTTCCCAATATTCAATTGGAGAACATTTCTGCTCATCCAGAACTGGATATCGGACAAGCAGTCTGACAATTTAGAGACCATGGAGGGGTTGAGAGAAGTGGTGGTGAGGTAGAGCTGGGTGTCATCAGTACATGTGGAAACTGACTGCGTGTTGTCGGATGATGTCGCCAAGGGGCAACATGTCGATGAGAAATAGGGGGGGGCCAAGGATAGATCCTTGGGGGACACCAGAGGTAACGATGCGGGAGTGGGAAGAGAAACCGTTGCAGGTGATTCTCTGACTACAATTAGAGAGATAAGAATGGAACCAGGCGAGTGCAGTCCCACCCAACTGGACGGTGGTGGAGAGGTGTTGGAGGAGGGTAGAGTGGTCAACCTATCCGTGTCAAAGGCTGCAGACAGGTCAAGAAGGACAAGGGATAGTTTGCCTTTGTCACAGTCACAAAAGGATGTCATTTACAACCAAATCCATCACGTCCAATTTCACCTTTAACAGTACTGGTACTTGACTGCCAATCACTCGCCCTGCCACAGGGAACAATTGAAGAGAGATTTACCATTAGCTCCAGAGAACCATCCTTGATACTGCTCCCTCCCTGTGTTCGGTCAGTGAGCACAGTCAGCTGAACCTTGCCGTCCTGAGGAGAGATCACACACACACACACGAGGGCTGTATTCCTTGGAATTTAGAAGGTTAAGGGGCAATCTGATTGAAGATTTCAGGATATTAAGAGGACTGGATAGGGTAGATAGATATCACTAAAAACAGCTTACCATAAACAGGGGGCTTACTCCTGGGGAGACAGTGTGGAATTAAAGTCAAATGAAAATAGTTTTACCTTTATGTAAATACGAGTGTTGACAGGATAGTAGTTCCCAGCCACGGGCTCGGTTTGATTCAATGGCCACGTTGCTCGATAATCTCTCCTGGAAACAAAACGAGTAATTACAGAGGGCAGCGCAGCTCAGTGACCACAACTGTACCTCCCCCAACACAACCCAGAATTAGTGACCCCGACACTTCACTTAACTTCCGGTCGTGGACAGTTTCAGAGCCGACCGTTTGTGGAATGTGCTGCCGGCAGCTCAGCGCTCCCGGACTGGAATCTCACAATCCCACCGCAGCGGGAGCTTACGTCACACGAGCGGCAGTACTCTCGCCTCTCAACACAAAATCCAGGCTGGCACTCCCCAGCACAGTACTGAGGGAGTGCCGCACTGTCGGAGGGGCAGTGCTGAGGGAGCGTCGCACTGTCGGAGGGGCAGTACTGAGGGAGCGCCGCACTGTCGGAGGGGCAGTGCTGAGGGAGTGCCGCACTGTCAGAGGGGCAGTGCTGAGGGAGTGCCGCACTGTCGGAGGGGGAGCACTGAGGGAGTGCCACACTATCAGAGGGGCAGTACTGAGGGAGTGCCGCACTGTCGGAGGGGGAGCACTGAGGGAGTGCCGCACTGTCGGAGGGGCATTACTGAGGGAGTGCCGCACTGCCTGTCTTTTGGACGAGACGTTAAACCAACTCTCTCAGGTGGATGTAAAAGATTCCACGGCACTATTTTGAAGAAGAGCAGGGGAGTTCTCCCCGGTGTCCTGGGGCCAATATTTAATCCCTCAATCAACATCACTAAAACAGATTATCAGTTCACTATCTCATTGCTGTGTGTGGGAGCTTGCTGTGCTCTAATTGGCTGCCGTGTTTCCCACATTGCAACAGTGACTACACTCCAAAAGTACTTCATTGGCTGTAAAGCGCTTTGAGACATTGAGGTTGTGAAAGGCTTTTTAGTGCATAACTGGTTTTGTTTGTCAGTTGCCAAGTGGTTTTTACTGAAGCTGGTAAGATGGTGAAACTTCAGGGGCTCCCTCACAGCACACCTAGTGGTCAGAGCCTGTGACTACACTGTTACGGTTTACATACAGGATTCCCAATCTGTGTTCATACCTCCGGGTGAGGATCTCCCTCCCGTTGGAATCCGTGTAGAAAATTCCGTCTGTTTTTAACGGCGTGTCAAAGCGGCTGATAACTTCCTTGCCGATCTTGTCTCTGAAGTTTGGGAGGGAAAAGGCAAACAGGAAGTTAAACTTGCATGTGATGCCAGTGGAGGGCACAGGGACAGAGATACTGTTTCCCTAGAGTAGGGGAAAAAAGCAGTGAACGGCCGATACAGCCCCGCAGCACTTTACATGGGGCTCGACTGTGTAAAGATGGTTGTTACGGTGAGCCCTGATGGGTATGTGCACTGTATAGCGCAAGACAGAGACATGCCAACCAGGGCCTCCCACCCTGACCCCATGTCTCATTCTCGCCCTGACCCAGTGTGTCCAACTCAATCTCCAGCCCCCAGGGTGACGTACGACTAGTGGTATCTGGCCCCTCCGTCTCCGGGGGCCCCCCCTCTGTCTCCAGGGCCACACACTCCCCTTCCGCCCCCCTCTCCGAGGCCCCCTCCCATTCTGTCTCCAGGCTCCACCCCTCTGTCTCTGGGGCCCTCCCCCTCACACTGTCTCCGGTGCCCCTCCCCCTCACACTGTCTCCAGGCCCCCCCCCCTCTCACTGTCTCCAGGGCCCCCCCCTCTCACTGTCTCCAGGGCCCCCCCCCTGCGCACTGTCTCCAGGGCCCCCCTCCCCTCTCACTGTCTCCAGGGCCCCCTCCCCCCTCTCACTGTCTCCAGGGCCCCCCCCCCTCACTGTCTCCAGGGCCCCCCCCTCTCACTGTCTCCGGGGGCCCTCCCTCCCCTCACTGTCTCCAGGGCCCCCCCCCCCTCTCACTGTCTCCAGGGCCCCCCCCTCACTCTGTCTGTCTCCGGCCCCCCTCCCCCATCCCCGGGCCGCCCCCTGCCCACCCCCCTCTGTCTCTGACCCGGGTACTTACTGCGCTGGAATTGGCCCGACCGTCCATTCAAGTTCAACAAAGGTTTGGTTCCTGTAGAGTCGCACAACCTGTGAGCACCACGATGAGATGTTTTGATAAACTTCCTGAAATAAGTCAGTCTGGAAAATGGATGAAAAGAAAGGTTTATTTGCTGACATGCATTCCCCCCTTCCGGTTGATCGCTGAATACCCCTCGTGCGATCGCCCCTCTCACAGGCCTCACACCGTCATTGGGGCATTAGCAGTGAACCCAGAATCTCACTAAACCTCAGTTAGAGAGGTGCGGAGAATGGATCGATGTCACCAGAACATCCTTCAGATTGCGGCCGAGTGGAGGGAGCTTTACTCTCTACTTAACTCGTAATATGCCTGAACCAGTATGTCCCACAGCAGACACTCAAGCAGAAAATCTAGGCCGCCGCACTGTCGGAGGGGCAGTACTGAGGGAGCACCGCACTGTCGGAGGGGCAGTACTGAGGGAGTGCCGCACTGTCGGAGGGGCAGTACTGAGGGAGCGCCGCACTGTCGGAGGGGCAGTACTGAGGGAGTGCCGCACTGTCGGAGGGGCAGTACTGAGGGAGCGCCGCACTGTCGGAGGGGCAGTACTGAGGGAGCGCCGCACTGTCGGAGGGGCAGTACTGAGGGAGCGCCGCACTGTCGGAGGGGCAGTACTGAGGGAGCGCC
>NC_092000.1:3315134-3400086 GCF_044704955.1 Pristiophorus japonicus | reverse complement strand
GGGACCAGTGAAACCGTCCTGGAACATCGAGCTGGAGGAGTATCGGAGGCTCGGGGCACGGCACACATTAGCTCTCTCCACAGGTCGTCAAACACGTTGCTGCCTCCCTCCGTTTATCTGCACTCTTCATCTCGAGCCCTTGCTCTTTGAACTGCTCTTGGCTTCGCCCAGACCTGAGGAGGGGGTTCTGCTCCTGTCCGAGGATCCACTCACAGTGCTGACCGTCTCACTGGTGATGCGGGGCAGAGAGCAAGCGCGAGAGCGCGCGAGGGGAAGGACCGGGGGGGAGGGGGGGAAATGACCGGGGGGAGGGGAGGGGAACGTGGGGGGGGTGTGGGGTGGGGAGAGAACTGAGGGGGGGGGTGGTGAGCGAACCGGGGGGATGTGGAGAGGGGAACGGAGGTGGGGGAGAGAACTGAGTGGGAGGGGGAGAGAACTGATTGAGCGGGGAATGGGAGAACTGAGGGGGGGGTGAGAGGTTCGGGGCGGGGGGGGGGGGGAGAGGACCGGGGGGGGGGGCGGAGGGTCACGTGGGAGGGGGCAGACAGGAGTGGGGGGGGGGGGCACGTGGGGTGGGGGGGGAACACATGGAGGGTGGACATGTGGGGGTGGGGGGGAGATGGGGGGGGGGAGACACACGAGGTGGGGGACACGAGGGGGGAACACGAGGGGGGGCACGAGGGCTGGGGGGGACAAGAGAATCGGAGAAATTTACAGCACGGAAGGAGGTCATTCAGCCCATTGTGTCTGCCGGCCGACAAACAGCTACCCAGCCTAACCCCACTTTCCAGCTCTGGGTCCGTAGCCCTGCAGGTTACGGCACTTCAAGTACACATCCAAATGTGGTGAGGGTTTCTGCCTCTACCACCCTTTCAGGCCGTGAGTTCCAGACCCCCACCACCCCCTGGGTGAAGACATTTCTCGTCAAATCCCTCTAAACCTCCTACCAATAACTAGCGAGCGAGGGGGAGGGCGAGCGAGGGGGAGGGCGAGCGAGGGGGAGAGCGAGGGGAGGGCGAGCGAGGGGGAGGGCGAGCGAGGGGGAGGGTGAGCGAGGGGAGGGCGAGCGAGGGGGGAGGGTGAGCGAGGGGGAGGGCGAGCGAGGGGGAGGGCGAGCGAGGGGGAGGGCGAGCGAGGGGGAGAGCGAGCGAGGGGGAGAGCGAGGGGGAGGGCGAGCGAGGGGAGGGCGAGCGAGGGGAGGGCGAGCGAGGGGGAGGGTGAGCGAGGGGGAGGGCGAGCGAGGGGGAGCGCGAGCGAGGGGAGAGCGAGGGGGAGGGCGAGCGAGGGGGAGGGCGAGCGGGCGAGCGAGGGGGAGGGCGAGCAAGGGGGAGGGCGAGCGAGGGGGAGGGCGAGCGAGGGGAGCGCGAGCGAGGGGAGGGCGAGCGAGGGGGAGGGCGAGCGAGGGGGAGCGCGAGCGAGGGGGAGGGCGAGCGAGGGGAGCGCGAGCGAGGGGGAGGGCGAGCGAGGGGGAGGGCGAGCGAGGGGAGCGCGAGCGAGGGGGAGCGAGGGGGAGGGCGAGCGAGGGGGAGGGCGAGCGAGGGGGAGCGCGAGCGAGGGGGAGGGCGAGCGAGGGGGAGGGCGAGCGAGGGGGAGCGCGAGCGAGGGGGGAGGGCGAGCGAGGGGGAGCGCGAGCGAGGGGGAGCGCGAGCGAGGGGGAGGGCGAGAGTGGAAGGGAAGACAGCTGCAAGCTCTGTTATTGTGTTGAGGGCAGCAGGAAGCCCGTTACCGTATTCACAGAACTGCTGGAGGCCACAGATAACCCACAAGACGATATCGCTCTGTTCGCTGCGCTGCTCATTCTCCAGATGGCGGATCTGCAGCTTCGATGTAGGTGAGGTCCGACAAGTGGACACCTGGGAGAGACAAACAGCCAGAGTCAGATTCTCTCCGAAACGTCATCTTGTTATGTCTGGTAAAGAATCACAAAGGGTGCGAGCTCTCGCAACACGAACATTTCCTCAACCAACATCACTCAATCGCATTAACCGCTCATTTACCTCATTTGTGTGTGTGGGAGCTTGCTGTGCGCAAATTGGCTGCCGCGTTTCCTACATTACCACAGTGACTGCGCTCCAAAAGTACATCATTGGCTGTAAAGCGCTTTGAGACGTCCGGTGGTTGTGAAAGGCGCTATATAAATGCAAGTGCATTCTCCCCATCATTTCTGACGGTCAGCGTCGGGTATCGCACGAGTGGTGATGCAGATCCGTGAAACACCTTCGTCCCCGACCCAACGCCCCACAAACCCCTCCCCCCGCCCCACAAACCCCCTCCCCGCCCCACAAACCCCTCCCCCGCCCCACAAACCCCCTCCCCGCCCCACAAACCCCTCCCCCGCCCCACAAGCCCCCCCGCCCCACAGACCCCTCCCCCCGCCCCACAAACCCCCCCCCCCGCCCCACAAACCCCTCCCCCCACCCCACAAACCCCTCCCCCCGCCCCACAACCCCTCCCCCCACCCCACAAACCCCTCCCCGCCCCACAAACCCCTCCCCCCGCCCCACAAGCCCCCCCGCCCCACAGACCCCTCCCCCCGCCCCACAAACCCCTCCCCCTGCCCCACAAACCCCTCCCCGCCCCACAAACCCCTCCCCGCCCCACAAACCCCTCCCCGCCCCACAAGCCCCCTCCCCCCGCCCCACAAACCCCTCCCCCCACCCCACAAACCCCTCCCCGCCCCACAAACCCCTCCCCGCCCCACAAACCCCTCCCCCCGCCCCACAAACTCCTCCCCCCGCCCCACAAACCACCCCCGCCCCACAAACCACCCCCCGCCCCACAAACTCCTCCCCGCCCCACAAACCCCTCCCCCCGCCCCACAAACCCCACCCCCGCCCCACAAACCCCTCCCCGCCCCACAAACCCTTCCTGCCCCACAAAACCCCCCCACACCACAAACCCCTCCCTGCCCCACAAACCCCTCCCCGCCCCACAAACCCCTCCCCGCCCCACAAATCCCTCCCCGCCCCACAAATCCCTCCCCGCCCCACAAAGCCCCCCACCCCACTTACACCCCCGCCCCACAAACCCCCCCCGTCCCACAAACCCCCCCACCCCACAACCCCCCCCGCCCCACAAACCCCCCCACCCCACTTACACCCCCGCCCCACAAACCCCCCCGCCCCACAAACCCCCCCGTCCCACAAACCCCCCACCCCACAACCCCCCCCGCACCACAAACACCCCCATACCACAAAACCCCCCCACACCACAAACCCCCCCGCCCCACAAAACCCCCCCACACCACAAATCCCCCTGCCCCACAAACCCCCCCTGCCCCACAAACCCCCCCCCACCCCACAAACCCCCCCGCCCCACACACCCCCCCGTCCCACAAACCCCCCCGTCCCACAAACCCCCCCCACCCCACAAACCCACCCGCCCCACAAACGCCCCCGGCCCACAAACCCCCCCCGCCCCACAAACCCCCCACCCCACTTACACCCCCGCCCCACAAACCCCCCGCCCCACAAGCCCCCCCCGTCCCACAAACCCCCCCACCCCACAACCCCCCCCGCACCACAAACACCCCCGCACACAAACACCCCCATACCACAAAACCCCCCCACACCACAAACCCCCCGCCCCACAAACCACCCCCCGCACCACAAACACCCCCATACCACAAAACCCCCCCCCACACCACAAACCCCCCCGTCCCACAAACCCCCCCAGCCCACAAACCCCCCCGCCCCCACAAACCCCCCGCCCGACAAACGCCTCCGGCCCACAAACCCCCCCGCCCCACAAACCCGCCCCACCCCACAAACCCCCCCACCCCACTTACACCCCCGCCCCACAAACCCCCCCGCCCCACAAACACCCCCATACCACAAAACCCCCCCACACCACAAATCCCCCTGCCCCACAAACCCCCCCGCCTCACAAACCCCCCCATCCCACAAACCCCCGCGCCCCACAAACCCCCCCCGCCCCACAAACCCCCCCGTCCCACAAACCCCCCCACCCCACAAACACCCCCGCCCCACAAACACCCCCGCCCCACAACCCCCCCCACGCCCCACAAACACCCCCACACCACAAAACCCCCCCATACCACAAAACCCCCTGCCCCACAAACCCCCCCCGCCCCACAAAACCCCCCCACCACCACAAAAACCCCCCGCCCCACAAACCCCCCCCGCCCCACAAAACCCCCCACACCACAAAACCCCCCCGCCCCACAAACCCCCTCCACCCCACAAACCTCCCCGCCCCACAAACCCCCCCGGCCCCACAAATCCCCCCCATCCCACAAACCCCCCCACCCCACAAACCCCTCCGCCCCACAAACCCCCCCGCCCCACAACCCCCCCCGCACCACAAAACCCCCCCACACCACAAACCCCCCCGCCCCACAAACCCCCCCCGCCCCCACAAACCCCCCCCGCCCCACAAACCCCCCCGTCCCACAAACCCCCCCCACCCCACAAACCCCCCCACCCCAGAAGCCCCCCCCACCCCACAAGCCCCCCCCACCCCACAAGCCCCCCCCACCCCACAAACCCACCCCCACCCACTTACCCCCCCGCCCCACAAACCCCCACCGCCCCACAAACCCCCCCCCCACAAACCCCCCCGCCCCACAAACACCCCCGCCCCACAAACACCCCCACACCACAAACCCCCACCCCCCCACACCACAAACCCCCCCGCCCCACAAAACCCCCCCACACCACAAATCCCCCTGCCCCACAAACCCCCCCGCCCCACAAACCCCCCCCACCCCACAAACCCCCCCACCCCACAAACCCCCCCACCCCACAAACCCCCCCGCCCCACAAACCCCCCCGCCCCACAAATCCCCCACACCACAAATCCCCCCACACCACAAAACCCCCCCACACCACAAAACCCCCCACACCACAAACCCCCCTGCCCCACAAAACCCCCCCACACCACAAATCCCCCTGCCCCACAAACCCCCCCGCCCCACAAACCCCCCCCGCCCCACAACCCCCCCCCGCCCCACAAACACCCCCACACCACAAAATCCCCCCCACACCACAAAACCCCCCACACCACAAACCCCCCCATCCCACAAACCCCCCCGGCCCACAAACCCCCCCGCCCCACAAACACCCCCACACCACAAAACCCCCCCCACACCACAAAACCCCCCACACCACAAATCCCCCCGCCCCACAAACCCCCCCGCCCCACAATCCCCCCGCCCCACAAACACCCCCACACCACAAAATCCCCCCCACACCACAAAACCCCCCACACCACAAACCCCCCCGCCCCACAAACCCCCCCGCCCCACAATCCCCCCGCCCCACAAACACCCCCACACCACAAACCCCCCCGTCCCACAAACCCCCCCGCCCTACAAACACCCCCCCACCCCACAACCCCCCTCGCCCCACAAACACCCCCACACCACAAACCCCCCCCCACACCACAAAACCCCCCACACCACAAAACCCCCCCCACACCACAAATCCCCCCACACCACAAAACCCCCCCGCCCCACAAAACCCCCCTGTCCCAAAACCCCCCCCCCCGTCCCACAAACTCTTCCCCCGTCCCACAAACCCGCCTGCCCCACAAACCCCCCCCCCCGTCCCACAAACTCACCCCCGTCCCACAAACACCCCCCGCCCTTGCCCCACAAACCCGCCCTTCCCCACAAATCTTCCCGCCCCACAAACCCGCCCTTGCCCCACAAACCCGCCCTTGCCCCACAAACCCGCCCTTGCCCCACAAACCCGCCCATGCCCCACAAACCCGCCCATGCCCCACAAACCCGCCTTTGCCCCACAAACCCGCCCTTGCCCCACAAACCTGCCCTTGCCCCACAAACCCGCCCATGCCCCACAAACCCGCCCATGCCCCACAAACCCGCCCTTGCCCCACAAACCCGCCCTTGCCCCACAAACCCGCCCATGCCCCACAAACCCGCCCATGCCCCACAAACCCGCCCTTTCCCCACAAACCCGCCCATGCCCCACAAACCCGCCCTTGCACCACAAACCCGCCCTTGCCCCACAAACCCGCCCATGCCCCACAAACCCGCCCATGCCCCACAAAACCGCCCATGCCCCACAAACCCGCCCTTGCCCCACAAACCCGCCCTTGCCCCACAAACCCGCCCTTGCCCCACAAACCCGCCCATGCACCACAAACCCGCCCATGCCCCACAAACCCGCCCATGCCCCACAAACCCGCCCATGCCCCACAAACCCGCCCTTGCACCACAAACCCGCCCATGCCCCACAAACCCGCCCATGCCCCACAAACCCGCCCATGCCCCACAAGGGCAGCTCCCACCCACTGATGCCACACTTTTGCTTTCGACAAAGGTCGTCACGACAATGTCTCAGAGATTGCCAGTCTGGGAGAGTTGGATTCACATCCAAATTCATTTAATGTGGGTCCTCTCTCCGACCAACACAGGACAGACTGTCATCCCCATCACTCCAGGCGAGACGCCCACCCAGATCGCAGAGATGAAAGTGCAGCGTGCTGAGCCCAATGCACCACCTCAAGGAAAGAAAGACTTGCATTTATATAGCCCCTTTCACCTCCACCGGATGTCCCAAAGCCCTTTACAGCCAATGAAGGATTCTTGGAGTGTGGTCACAGTGGGAGCTGGTCCCTGGAAGCTCGGTTTATATAAACAAAGGTTATATCGGTCCACCAAAATCTATTTAAATAAAAGTTGGCAAGGGAGGAACCTCTAATGGTTGAAACGTACAGGATACGAGTGAGTTGAGAACAGTGGGACTCGCGGAGTAAATTCCCCACAATCTGTATGTTGATCTCAGGAGATAGTGATCAGGAAGTGTCGTGTCAAAAGGCCGTGTGGCTTCCTTCATGACCCCTCCCAGCCTCTCCCTCCCCGAGGGCAGGAATCAGGAATCCAAACTCTTTGCCCAAACAGGAAGCAATGCTGCTGAGCGAGCCGGATAGTGAGCAGTTTGTGGGGGGGGGGGTGAGAGAATGCAGACACTGCCACTCGAAGTGAGCCCCTATAGCACACACACCGAGCTCCTTCAGCACTGCAGTCCACCACCTCCCCCTCCGACACCAGCTCCCGGCATTGCTCACACTCCCGGCACAAGAAAGAATGAAAGAATTAAATAACTTGCATTTCTATAGCGCCTTTCACAACTCCAGGACGTCCCAAAGCACTTTACAGCCAATGAAGTACTTTTGGAGTGTAGTCACTGTTGTAATGTGGGAAACGCGGCAGCCAATTTGCGCACAGCAAGCTCCCACACATAGCAACGTGATAATGACCCAGATAATCTGTTTTTATTTTAGTGATGTTGATTGAGGGATAAATATTGGCCCCAGGACACTGGGGAGAACTCCGCTGCTCCTCTTCGAAATAGTGCCGTGGGATCTTTTACATCCACCTGAGAGAACAGACAGGGCCTCGGTTTACTGGCTCATTTGAAAGACAGCACCTGTGACAGTGAGGCACTCTCTCAGTACTGCCCCTCCGACAGTGCGGCGCTCCCTCAGTACTGTCCCTCCGACAGTTCAGTGCTCCCTCAGTACTGGCCCTCCAACAGTGTGGCACTCCCTCAGTAGTGCCCCTCCGACAGTGCGGCGCTCCCTCAATACTGCCCCTCCAACAGTGCGGCGCTCCCTCAGTACTGCCCCTCCGACAGTGCGGCGCTCCCTCAGTACTGCCCCTCCGACAGTCCAGCGCTCCCTCAGTACTGCCCCTCTGACAGTGCGGCGCTCCCTCAGTACTGCCCCTCCGACAGTGCGGCGCTCCCTCAGTACTGCCCCTCCGACAGTGTGGCACTCCCTCAATACTGTCCCTCCGACAGTGTGGCACTCCCACAGCACTGCACTGGAGTGTCAGCCTGGATTGATGTACTGAAGTTAGACAGAGGACTATTAATGGAGTCGCCCCATCCATTTACGAGGGCAATGGAGGTTGGTACTCGATTGGCCCGAGGATAGGGCACAAGATTTGAAAAACTGAGGCGTGTGGGGTGGTGGGGTAAATAGCAGGCTGTTGCTTTAAATGAACAATGATTGGGGGAAGGTGATTGGAGGGAGGAAGGGGAGAAAGATTTGGTCAATTTACCAAGTTTTCTTTGGAAGGACAAAGAAACTCCAGTACAAGAAGCCCCCAAGAGTCAGTCAATTGTACTGGGCTTGTCACACAAGGCCACACTTACTGCACATCTAAATCAAAAGAAACTCACTTAAACAGTTAATGTCCCTTTAATGTACAGTATTGAGCGTATTGATGGACCCTTATTTATTGCCTGTCCCTAATTGCCCTCGAGGTGGTGGTGAGCCGCCTTATACAACCGAGTGTCTCGCTGGGCCCTTTCAGAGGGCAGTTCAGAGTCAACCACATTGCTGTTGGTCTGGAGTCACCCATCAGCCAGACCGGGTACAAAACATAAGAAATAGGAGCAGGAGTCGGCCATTCAGCCCCTCGAGCCTGCTTCGCCATTCAATACGATCATGACTGATCCGATCATGGACTCAGCTCCACTTCCCCGCCCGCTCCCCATAACCCTTCACTCCCGTGTCGTTCAAAAATCTGTCTATCCTCACCTTAAATGCAAGGATGGCAGATTTTCCTCCCTTAAGGACACTGGTCAACCAGATGGGTTTTTATGACAATCTGCTAGTTTTATGATCATTGCCGATACGAGCTTTTTATTCCCGATTTATTTAATTAACTGAATTTAAATTCCCCAGCTGCCGTGGTGGGATTTGAACTAATTCTCCGGATCATCGGTCCAGGTCTCGGGATTACTAGACCCATAATATAACCAATAACCCACCATACCCCACATTGTATTATATTGTAACATCGCATTTTACGTGGATACTAAAGCAAGCTTCCCGCCGGCTCTCCAGCAGCCCGACAGCCCCTGGGGCTCAGCCCTGGCTCTGGAATGTCTCAGTCTCTCAGTCCCTCGGTCCAGTAAACAAACTACAGGTCACTGATTCACCACCGCCCCACTGTGTGAGCCCTTGTTTAGACGGGCAGGCCATTGACCCCAATGTGTACGTTAATCTCTGCTCCCACATCCACTCCGCCCACTGCCGAGGGCCCAGCGCACATTTGTTTGGAATGCAAAGTGACTTCACTGGTGTTCCTGTCTCCACCCCCACCCCCACTCACGCTGGGCTTCGAGTCCCCAGGGGATGCAACAGCAGGTACCGCGAGGATCAACCGCCCCCAGTCATGGGGGGGATCACAACCGACTCCGACCCTGCCCTCCCCCGCCCCCAACATTCCCGCCCTCCTCACACCCCAAGACACCCCCTCCCCCACCCTCCTCACACCCCCTCCACACACCCTCCCAAGCCCTCCTCACACCCCCCAACACCCCCCCCCTCCACACCCCCTCCCCCACCCTCCTCACACCCCCAACACACCCCCCTCCCCCACCCCCAACACACCCCCTCCCCCAACCTCCTCATACCCCCAACACACCCCCCTCCACACCCCCTCCCCCACCCCAACACACCCCCAACACACCCCCTCCCCCACCCTCCTCACACCCCCTCCACACACCCTCCCAAGCCCTCCTCACACCCCCAACACCCCCCCCTCCACACCCCCTCCCCCACCCTCCTCACACCCCCTCCACACACCCTCCCAAGCCCTCCTCACACCCCCAACACCCCCCCTCCACACCCCCTCCCCCACCCTCCTCACACCCCCAACACACCCCCCTCCCCCACCCCCAACACACCCCCTCCCCCACCCTCCTCACACCCCCAACACACCCCCCTCCACACCCCCTCCCCCACCCCCAACACACCCCCTCCCCCACCCTCCTCACACCCCCAACACACCCCCCCTCCACACCCCCTCCCCCACCCCCAACACACCCCCTCCCCCACCCTCCTCACACCCCCAACACACCCCCCTCCCCCACCCCCAACACACCCCCTCCCCCACCCTCCTCACACCCCCAACACACCCCCCTCCACACCCCCTCCCCCACCCCCAACACACCCCTCCCCCACCCTCCTCACACCCCCAACACACCCCCCTCCACACCCCCAACACACCCCCTCCCCCACCCTCCTCACACCCCCAACACCCCCCCCTCCACACCGCCTCCCCCACCCCCAATACACCCCCAACACACCCCCTCCCACACCCTCCTCACACCCCCAACACCCCCCCCTCCACACCGCCTCCCCCACCCCCAATACACCCCCAACACACCCCCTCCCCCACCCTCCTCACACCCCCTCCACACCCTCTCCCCCGCCCTCCATAGCAGCCCCACCCTCCTCCATACAGCAGCAGGGCTTCAACAACAACAACTGATATTATATAGCACCTTTAACGTGGTGAAACGTCCTAAGGCGCTTCACTGGAGAGTGGTTATGCGATACAAATTTGACACCGAGCCGCGTAATATTTATCCCTCAATCAACGTCACTAAAAACTGCTCACTATCTCGTTGCTCTTTGTGGGATCTTGCTGTGTTTCCCACATTACAACGGTGACTACACTTCAAAAAAGTACTTCATTGGCTGTAAAGCGCTTTGGGACGTCCGCTGTCCGTGAAAGGCGCTATAGAAATGCAAGTCTTTCTTATCGGGAGGGCCTGATGAGGACGGGATCGGGTGCGGCTGTAATGCCCCCCCCCCTGGTCGAACAGCCTGCCAACACTCAGTCCTGTTTCACACACGAGGAATGGCTGTGGCGAGGGACTCACGAGGTACCTTACCATGGCACGAGGCTGAGGTTTCAGGGCGAGCCGGGGGGGGGGGGTGGGGGGGTGCGGGGGGGAATTGTTCGCTGCTTGCACTGAGCTGCCACTGAACAACAACAACTTGTGTTTATATAGCGCCTTTAATGTAGTGAAATGTCCCAACGCACTTCACAGGAGTGTTATGAGATAAAAGAATTGACACCGAGCCACATAAGTAGAAATTAGGGCAGGTGACGAGGGAGGTTTTAAGGAGCGTCTTAAAGGAGGAAAGAGAGGTAGAGAGACGGAGAGGTTTAGGGAGGGAGTTCCAGAGCTTGGGGCCCAGGCAACAGAAGGCACGGCCACCGATGGTGGAGCGATTATAATCAGGGATGGTCAGGAGGGCAGAATTAGAGGAGCGCAGACATCTCGGGGGGTGGTGGGGCTGGAGGGGATTACAGAGATAGGGAGGGGCGAGGGCCATGGAGGGATTTGTAAACCAGGATGAGAATACCAAACATAGGATACACTCAGGCAGCTTGTTGTTTATATCAATCAGTGCCGGACTCCCTTTTGAAAGATAAAATTGAGTCTGCCTCCACCACCCTCTCAGGCAGTGCATCCAGATCATAACCACTCGCTGCGTAAAGAAGTTTTTCTCATAGAAACATAGAAAATAGGTGCAGGAGCAGGCCATTCGGCCCTTCGAGCCTGCACCACCATTCAATATGATCATGGCTGATCATTCAACTTCAGTACCCCTTCCCTGCTTTCTCTCCATACCCCTTGATCCCTTTAGCCATAAGAGCCACATCTAACTCCCTTTTGAGTATATCTAACGAACTGGCCTCAACAACTTTCTGTGGTAGAGAATTCCACAGGTTCACCACTCTCTGGGTGAAGAAGTTTCTCCTCATCTGGCTCCTAAATGGCTTCCCCCTTATCCTTAGACTGTGACCCCTGGTTCTGGACTTCCCCAACATCGGGAACATTCTTCCTGCATCTAACCTGTCCAATTCCGTCAGAATTTTATTCGTTTTTATGAGATCCCCTCTCATTCTTCTAAATTCCAATGAGTATAAGCCGAGCGGATCCAGTCTTTCCTCATAGGTCAGTCCTGCCATCCCGGGAATCAGTCTGGTGAACCTTCGCTGCACTCCCTCATGTCGCCTTTGGTTCTTCTGCCAATCGCCTCAAATCTGTGTCCTCTGGTTCGTGACCCTTCCGCCAATGGGAACAGTTTCTCTCGCTCTGATCTGTCTAGACCCCTCATGAATGGACCACACACACAGCGCCTTCAACTAGTTTCACACAGGATACACGGACGGCTCAATTCTCTGTGCGAAAGTCCTCCTCGGTTAGAGAAAAGCCCAGTTAAATTAAATAAAAGGTCAATCCAGTTGAGAGAGCAGGAGAGAAGCAGTGGGATTTTCTCCCTGGATCAGCTGGGAATTGTTTGGGGAGTTCCCTGCAGCGGGGGAGGAGCCTGGATAGACAGCTCTCCGGCTCACCGCTCTCAGTCTGACAGGCAGAGCCTCTCACGGGCGGGAAGCTACGAGGAGCCCGGCTGAGGAGACAGACGGCAGAGAGAGGCTGTGCTGTAAGTGTCTCTGCTCCCATCTCCTCCCCCCCCCCCCCCCCCCCCACACGCACACAGCAATCGGCAACGTGCAACAACCATCATCGGCATGGAACGCCCGAGCACTGAGCCGGTGGTGAACTGACCGGGAGCACGACGATTATCTCGACTCAGAGAAAGTTTGTGCGCACAGGCTGCCCCCGTACACTCCACAGAGGGACTCGGGTTAGCGGCAAACCCGTCGCCATGGGCAGATGTACAGCGGCAAGTTCCACACAGACTGCTCTCCGTCTGATCTGAAGCACAGAAAGTCCAGGACTGCCAGGTATCAGCCAGTTACAGTCTGCTGCAAACAGGTAAGGGCTATACGCCAGCACAACACTGCATTTGCTTATAAATCTGATTTTTTAAAAAAGATTTTAGAGATTTTCAAAGAACGTTAATCAGCATGTTCTCTCATTAACTCTGAAGGTTCCAGAAGTGTGTGCTGCTTTGAGGCACGGGGGAGATGAGGAGAAAGATGCACTGGAATCTGTTGTGTCAGCTCTGGTTCAGTGGGCAGCCTCTCGCCTCCGAGTCAGAGGTTGTGGGTTCAAGTCCCACTTCAGGGACTTGTCCCACTTCAGGGACTTGAGCACAAAACAGATCTAGGCTGACACTCCAGTGCATTGCTGAGGGAGTGCTGCACTGTCGGAGGGGCAGTACTGAGGGAGTGCCGCACTGTCTGAGGGGCAGTACTGAGGGAGCGCCGCATTGTCGGAGGGGCAGTACTGAGGCAGCACCGCATTGTCGGAGGGGCAGTACTGAGGGAGTGCTGCACTGTCGGAGGGGCAGTACTGAGGGAGCGCCGCATTGTCGGAGGGGCAGTACTGAGGGAGCGCCGCACTGTCGGAGGGGCAGTACTGAGGGAGTGCTGCACTGTCGGAGGGGCAGTACTGAGGGAGCACCGCATTGTCGGAGGGGCAGTACTGAGGGAGCGCCGCACTGTCGGAGGGGCAGTACTGAGGGAGTGCCGCAGTGTTGGAGGTGTCGTCTTTCGGGTGAGACATTAACCCGAGGTCCCGTCTGCCCTCTCAGGTGGATGTAAAAGATCCCACGGCACTATTTCGAAGAAGAGCAGGGGAGTTCTCCCCGGTGTCCTGGGGCCAATATTTATCTTTCAAACAACATAACAAAAACAGATTATCTGGTCATTATCACATTGCTGTTTGTGGGAGCTTGCTGTGCGCAAATTGGCTGCCGTGTTTCCTACATTACAACAGTGACTGTAAAGCACTTTGAGACGTCCGGTGGTCGTGAAAGGCGCTATATAAATGCAAGTCTTTTATCTCTTACAAGAAATGAAACAGCTAAAAAGGTCTTGCTATTGAGATGGGCTATTGGTCCAACTGATCCCCAGTGGATCTGGTGGATGTTAATGATCCCACGTGGCTGGGGAAAGTTCCCAAATCATGGGCAACACTCCGATTTCAGACAGTACCAGAAAACGACCACATACATAAATCACTGCCCTCACTGCCTCGTGTTCATATCCCTCCGTGGCCTCGCCCCTCCCTATCGTTGTAACCTCCTCCAGTCCCACAACCCTCCCAGATCTCTGCCCTCCTCCAATTCTGGCCTCTTGCCCATCGTTCCACCATCGGTGGCCGTGCCTTCAGCTGCCTGGGCCCCAAGCTCTGGAACTCCCTCCCTAAAACTCTCCGCCTCTCTCTCTCCTCCTTTAAGGCACTGCTTAAAACCGACCTCTTTGACCCAGCTTTTGGTCACCTGTCCCTAATATCTCCTTATGTGGCTCGGTGTCAAATATTTGTCTGATAACGCATCTGTGAAACACCTTGGAACGTTGTACTGCATTAAGGGCACTGTATAAATGTAAATTTTTGTTAGTGTGGGAGGTTACTGATGCAGAATGTCTGCATTTGCCCGCTGTACCCTTACTGCCCTCCCCCTGTGAGCGAGGAGTTTGGTCTGAAAAGCAACTGTACAAACAGGGTGATTATAAAAGGTGTTGTTCCACCCCCAGTGCAATAAAACACTGGGTTTAATGCAGAACAGGACTGCGGGCTAAAAATAAAGCGATGGAAAGTTGGAACACTCGCGGGCCCGAGGGAGGAGGAGGGTCATATCCCAGCATCGATCTTTATCGTCACTGGCCTGGGGCACGGAGGGTCAAGCTTGAAAGACTGGCCTTCGGAAGCTGACCGATTCCCGAACTCCCGGGAAGCAACCCGAGGAAGGCTGTCCCCGCGAGGGGCCGAAGCAACAGAGACATCTCAGGGATCAGTGGGGAAGAAATGAAGTTATTTTTCTGAGACCTCACGGTTATTATAAAGCACATCGGTATTTCTCAGTCACATCTCACAAGCCCCTCGGAAACGCAGCAACGATCAGAGACACAGTGACAGAGCCAGCAGACACAGCGAGGGGGTGGGTTAGTGAGGGGGGGGGGGAGAGAGAGAGCCTGGGGGGGGGGGGGGGGGGAGAGTGATAGGTCCTTACTATACAGTATAAATGCACACGAGGCCCATACTGGAGAGAAGGTCACTCTGTGACCAGTTATTTTTATTACCAAGACCTCAAGTGAAGAAGGTGGGTGGAGCTTCCCCTTTTATACCGGAAAGTCCAGGTTAGGAGTGTCTCCCACAAGTTCACCCCCTTGTGGTCAACGTTCTCAAGGTGTACAACTTAGGTCAGATTATACATGGGTTACACTGATAGTTGAATACATGACATCACCTCCCCCCCCAAAGTCTTATTGGGATCACAGGTTCAGTCTCTCTGGTGGTTTACGCTCCCTTGTAGAGCGCCTGAGTTGGGGCTCCGGTTGTTGGGCGCTGGCCTGAGTGTCTGCTGTTTGCGGTGCCTCAGGCCTGTCCGGACTGCCCACAGTGACTGGGCTCTCCTCCCTTTGGTTCCTGTGTTCGGTCATCTGTGGTGGAGTAAACTCTATATCGTGTTCTTCCTCTGCTTCTTCTATGGGGTTGCTGAACCTCCTTTTAGTTTGATCCACGTGTTTGCGGCAGATTTGTCCATTGATAAGTTTAACTACCAGAATCCTATTTCCCTCTTTGGCAATCACAGTGCCTGCAAGCCATTTGGGCCCTGAGCGTAATTAAGGACAAAAACAGGGTCAATGACATCAATACATCGCGCCCTCGCATTCCTGTCATGGTAGTCACATTGTGACTGACACCTGCTCTCAACAATTTATTTCATAGTAGGGTGTATAAGGGATAACCTGGTTTTGAGCGTCCTTTTCATTAGCAGCTCTGCGGGTGGAACCCCTGTGAGCGAGTGTGGTCGGGATCTATTGGCCAACAGGAGGCGAGATAAGCGGGTTTGTAGGGAACCCCCTTGGATTCTGAGCATCCCCTGTTTGACTACTCATTCCGCCTGGCCGTTTGAGGCCGGCTTGAATGGTGCCATTCTGACATGGTTAATTCCATTGCCTGCCATGAAGTCCTGGAATTCAGTGCTTGTGAAGCAGGGGCCATTGTCGCTGACCAAGACGTCCGGTAGACCATGGGCGGTGAACATTGCCTGTAGACTTTCTACCGTGGCAGAGGATGTGCTTGAATTTAAAATGGCACACTCAATCCATTTGGAGTAGGCGTCTACTACAACCAAAAACATTTTTCCCATGAAAGGACCTGCGTAGTCCACATGGATGCGTGACCATGGCTTGGCGGGCCAGGACCAGGGGCTAAGGGGGGCTTCCCTGGGCGCATTACCCAGCTGAGCACATGTGTTGCACCTGCGAACACAAAGTTCCAGGTCTGCATCTATCCCTGGCCACCAAACGTGTGACTTGGCAATTGCCTTCATCATGACAATGCCTGGGTGCTCATTGTGAAGTTCTCTGATAAACACCTCTCTGCCCATCTGGGGCATGACTACTCGGTTTCCCCACAGTAGGCAATCGGCCTGAATCGAGAGTTCATCCTTGTGCCCATGAAACGGTTTAAATTCCTCAGGGCATGCCCCGTACGTGGCTGCCCAGTCCCCATGCAGGACACATTTCTTAACTAAAGACAGTAGTGGGTCTTTATTTGTCCAGACTTTAATCTGACGGGCTATCATGGGTGAGCCTTCGCTTTCGAAAGCTTCAACAGCAATGACCATCTCAGCAGCATGCTCAGTTGCCCCCTCAGTGGTGGCTAGTGGGAGCCTGCTGAGTGCATCGGCGCAGTTTTCGGTGCCCGGTCTGTGCCGAATTGTATAGTCATAGGCGGCTAACGTAAGTGCCCACCTCTGTATGCGGGCCGATGCATTCGCATTTATGGCCTTGTTGTCGGCCAAAAGGAACGTTAGGGGTTTGTGATCTGTCTCCAGCTCAAATTTCCTGCCAAACAGGTACTGGTGCATTTTTTTTTACTGCATATACACATGCAAGCGCTTCCTTTTCTACCATCCCGTAGCCCCTTTCTGCCTGGGACAGACTTCTGGAGGCATAAGCTACCGGCTGTAACTGACCATTGGCATTGACATGCTGCAACACACACCCGACCCCATTGGACGACGCATCGCACGTTAGAACAAGTTTCTTACACGGGTCATATAACGTTAACTGTTTGTTGGAGCATAACAAATTTCGTGCTCTACCAAAAGCCCTTTCCTGGCTGTCCCCCCAGACCCATTCGCGACCTTTGCGTAGGAGCAAGTGTAGCGGCTCTAACAGCGTGCTCAATTTGGGAAGAAAGTTACCAAAATAGTTCAGGAGCCCCAGGAACGAACGCAGCTCCGTCGTGTTACGGGGTCTGGGTGCTCTCTGGATCGCTTCCGTTTTGGACGCAGTAGGTCTGATCCTGTCTGCTGCTACCCTCATCCCCAGGAATTCTACCTCTGGAGCTAGGAAGACGCACTTCGCCTTTTTCAGTCGCAGCCCTACCCGGTCCAGTCTGCGTAGCACCTCCTCCAGGTTGTGGAGGTGTTCTTCAGTATCGCGACCCGTGATGAGGATGTCGTCCTGAAAAACCACCGTCCTTGTAATCGACTTGAGGAGGCTTTCCATATTTCGCTGAAAAATCGCGGAGACCAAACGAATCCCGAACGGACATCTGTTGTACTCAAACAACCCCTTGTGTGTCGTGATGGTGGTCAGCTTCTTCGACTCACTCACCAGCTCCTGGGTCATGTAAGCTGAGGTCAGGTCCAATTTTGAAAAAAGTTTGCCACCGGATAGCGTCGCAAAGAGGTCCTCCGCTCTCGGTAGCAGGTACTGGTCTTGGAGTGACACCCGATTGATGGTGGCCTTGTAATCACCACATATCCTGACCGACCCATCCGCCTTGAGCACCGGCACAATCGGGCTCGCCCAGTCACTGAATTCGACTGGCGAGATGATGCCTTCCCTCAGCAGGCGGTCCAATTCGCTTTCTATCTTTTCCCGCATCACATACGGCACCGCTCTGGCCTTGTGGTGTACTGGCCTGGCGTCCGGGTTTATGTGAATCACTACCTTGGCCCCCATGAAAGTGCCGATGCCGGGTTGAAATAATGAGTCAAATTTGTCCAGGACCTGTGAGCATGATACTCGCTCCACAGAAGAAATTGCATTGACATCGCCCCATTTCCACTTCATGACAGCAAGCCAACTCCTCCCCAGCAGTGCGGGACCGTCCCCCGGGACAATCCAGAGTGGCAACCTGTTCTTTGTGGGTCACGACTACCGTGGTGCTGCCTAGCACCGGAATGATCTCCTTTGTATATGTCTGCAGCTGTGCTTCAATCAGCAATAATTTTGGCCTCCTGGCCTTGGACGCCCACAACTTGTCGAACTGTTTGATACTCATCAGGGACTGGCTGGCCCCCGTGTCTAGCTCCATTAATACTGGGATGCCATTGAGGAGCACTTTCATCATTATCGGTGGCGTCCTGGTATATGAACTGCATATGTGCTCCACATGAACTCGCTGAACTTCAGCTTCCAGCGATTTCCCCCAGTATTCATTTGGCCTCGTAGGGCTTACATCGGGCCCATCCTCCTCGTACATCAACCTGGCTGCAGGCTTCCTGCACATACGCGCCAAGTGACTGCTGACGTTGCAGTTTCTGCAGGTATATTGCTGATACCTGCAAACTCTGGCTGGGTATTTGCCTCCACACCTCCAGCATGAGCTGGAGGCCCCGTTGTTGGAAACAAAAGACCCATTACCAGTCGATCGTCTCTGATTGTCTCTGTAACTGTCCTTAAGCGCACCATTGACAGGTGTTGATGGCCCCATTACTGGCCGCATTGTCCCTTGCGATGGCATGAATCGCCGTTCAGCTAGCCATTGTCTCTGTTGAATTCCCCCGTTGGGTTTGACTACATGCTGGGGCATGTCCGATTGCCCTTGTCTGCCTGGAGAGCTGTGTGCCGCGTCAACAATGTTGACTCCCTGGTCGTTTGCTGCATTTGAGCCAAGATTTTTGTGATACATCATTCTGGTCTCTTCCTCCCCTGAGATAAATGTCTGGGCTATCAGAGCCGCCGCTTCCAAGGTCAAGTCTTTGGTCTCAATCAGTTTCCTGAAAACCCCAGCGTGCCTGATGCCCTCAATAAAAAAGTCTCGCAGTATCTCCGCTCTGCATGTATCTGGGAACTTACATAGGCTCGCCAGTCACCGGAGGTCTGCCACGAAGTCTGGAACGCTTTGCCCTTCTCGCCGCCGGTGCGTGTAAAACCGGTGTCTCGCCATGTGCATGCTGCTCGCCGGTTTAAGGTGTTCCCCGATCAACTTACTGAGCTCTTCGAACGTCTTGTCCGCCGGCTTCTCTGGCGCTAGAAGGTCCTTCATCAGGGAGTACGTCCTGGACCCACAAACCGTCAGGAGATGAGCCCTGCGTTTGTCGGCCGAATCCTGTCCCAAACATTCCTTAGTGACAAAACTTTGCTGGAGTCTCTCAATAAAGTCATCCCAATCATCACCAACACAGTACCTCTCTTCTGTGCTGTTGGTGACCATGCTCGCGTGGTTTAAATCCCAGTTTCTCGTCGCCACTAATATGTCCTTACTATACAGTATAAATGCACACGAGGCCCATATTTGAGAGAAGGTCACTCTGTGACCAGTTACCTTTATTACCAAGACCTCAAGAGATGAAGGTGGGTGGAGCTTCCCCTTTTATACCTGAAAGTCCAAGTTAGGAGTGTCTCCCACAAGTTCGCCCCTTGTGGTCAATGTTCTCAAGGTGTACAACTTAGGTCAGCTTATACATGGGTTACACTGATGGTTGAATACATGACAGAGAGGGAGACTGGGGGGAAGAGAGAGAGAGAGAGAGAGACTTGGGGGGGGCGCGGAGAGAGAGAGCCTGGGGAGGGGGAGAGAGAGAGAGAGCCTGTGAGGGGAGGGGGGAGAGAGAGAGAGAGAGAGACTGGGGAAAGAGAGAGCCTGGTGGGGGGGGGGGAAGAGAGAGAGACTGCGGGGCGGGGGGGAGGGAGATAGAGAGCCGGGGAGGGAGAGAGAGACGGGGGGGGGGGAGAGAGAGAGAGAGCCGAGGGCGGGGGGTGTGGGGTGGGAGGAGAGAGCCGGGGGGGTGTTCAGGGGGCGAGCTTGGGGTACAATGGGTGAAATGACAGAATGGGGTATCAGGAGCGAGCAGGGAGAGACGGAGAGGTGGGGCAAGAGGCAGACTCCCCTCACCTTACAATTTCCATTGATTCCTGAGGGTTCCCACACGGTTTGTACCGGGGCTGTTTCACATACAGCCCGTGCAGGAGTTCCCCCCAAGGCGGTTAACCACCGCACTGTGGGCTCCCTCTGAGACAACTCGGGCCGTGGCCATTTTATACAGCAGTGAGAGGACAGGATGGCGACTGATAGATTATTCTAGTTTGCCAGATTGGGGAAAGCCAGGGAACAACTACAGAGGAGCCCCGCACTGTGGGAGGGGCAGTACTGAGGGAGTGCCGCACTGTCGGAGGGGCAGTGCTGAGGGAGTGCCGCACTGTCGGAGGGGCAGTGCTGAGGGAGTGCCGCACTGTCGGAGGGGCAGTACTGAGGGAGTGCCGCACTGTCGGAGGGGCAGTACTGAGGGAGTGCCGCACTGTCGGAGGGGCAGTACTGAGGGAGTGCCGCACTGTCGGAGGGGCAGTGCTGAGGGAGTGCCGCACTGTCGGTGGGGCGGTACTGAGGGAGTGCTGCACTGTCGGAGGGGCAGTGCTGAGGGAGTGCCGCACTGTCGGTGGGGCGGTACTGAGGGAGTGCCGCACTGTCGGTGGGGCGGTACTGAGGGAGTGCCGCACTGTCGGAGGGGCAGTACTGAGGGAGCGCCGCACTGTTGTTGGGGCAGGACTGAGGGAGCCCCGCACTGTCGGAGGGGCAGTACTGAGGGAGCGCCGCACTATCGGAGGGGCGGTACTGAGGGAGCGCCGCACTGTCGGAGGGGCAGTACTGAGGGAGAGCCGCACTGTCGGAGGGGCAGGACTGAGGGAGCCCCGCACTGTCGGAGGGGCAGTACTGAGGGAGCGCCGCACTATCGGAGGGGCGGTACTGAGGGAGCGCCGCACTGTCGGAGGGGCAGTACTGAGGGAGAGCCGCATTGTCGGAGGGACAGTACTGAGGGAGCGCCGCACTGTCGGAGGGGCAGTACTGAGAGAGCGCTGCACTATCGGAGGGGCGGTACTGAGGGAGCGCCGCACTGTCGGAGGGGCAGTACCGAAGGAGCGCTGCACTGTCGGAGGACAATACTGAGGGAGCGCTGCACTGTCAGAGGGGCAGTACTGAGGGAATGCCGCACTGTCGGAGGTGCCGTCTTTCGGACAAGACATTAAACCGAGGCCCCGTCTGCTCTCAGGTGGACGTAAAAGATCACATGGCACTATTTCCATGCAGAGGAGGGAAGTTCTTCCCAGTGTCCTGGCCAATATTTATCCCTCAATCAACATCACCAAAAAACAGATTATCTGGCCAGTATCACATTGCTGTTTGTGGGAGCTTGCTGTGCGCATATTATCTGCTGCATTTCCTACAACAGTGACTACACTCCAAAAGTACTTCATTGGCTGTAAAGCGCTGGGACGTCCGGTGGTGGTGAATTGAAATGATAGTGATTGCGATCAGGGAGGTTGAGCAGTGAGCTTTGTGCCTGCCCGTCCTGTATTTCTGTAACAGACGGTGTACAAGTCTCGTTGCTTCGCTTGGGATTAAAAGGAGAGTTTCCACAGCCTTTGGATTATAAACAGGCCTTGAAATTATGTAAACACTGAGCAGATTCACACACCCCTGCACATCGTCAGACAATCCCAGACACACAGGGCAACACTACAGCTCCAACACACCAAAGAGTTTAGAAAATGCAAGTACTTTTACGAATTGTTTTGCTTAAAGCATACTCCTTCCGAGCATGGCCTTGCCCGAGGTCGCAGTCAGTCAACACACGGTCTGGGGCGCAGCCTCTGATATATCGTCTGGACAGAATGACATCCTCCCCCTCCCCACCGCTCCCCGCCCCCTCCCCTCCCTTCCCCCTCCCCACCGCTCCCCGCCCCCTCCCCTCCCTTCCCCCTCCCCACCGCTCCCCGCCCCCTCCCCTGCCTTCCCCCTCCCCACCGCTCCCCGCCCCCTCCCCTCCCTTCCCCCTCCCCACCGCTCCCCGCCCCCTCCCCTCCCTTCCCCCTCCCTTCCCGTTCCCCGCCCCCTCCCCTCCCTTCCCGTTCCCCGCCCCCTCCCCTCCCTTCCCCCTCCCCACCGCTCCCCGCCCCCTCCCCTCCCTTCCCCCTCCCCACCGCTCCCCGCCCCCTCCCCTCCCTTCCCCCTCCCTTCCCGTTCCCCGCCCCCTCCCCTCCCCACCGCTCCCCCGCCCCCTCCCCTCCCTTCCCGTTCCCCACCGCTCCCCGCCCCCTCCCCTCCCTTCCCGTTCCCCGCCCCCTCCCCTCACTTTCCCCTCCCCTCCCTCCCGGCCCACTGCCCCTCCCCCATTGCTGGCCCTTGGCTCGATCGACACGTTGGCGGGGAGAGACCTTTCCCAATGGATGTTGCAGCAGTTAGAAGTGTTCTAACAATGACCTTTTTACACTCTCCTCTTCAATGGCGCCTTTAATGGAGTAAAATGTCCCAAGGCACCTCACAGGCACCTAAATCAGATAAAAATTGCACCGAGTCCAAGGAGAAGACATTAGGAAAGATGAGATGGTCACAGAGGTCGGTTTTAAGGAGCAGCTTGAAGGAGGAGAGAGAGGCGGAGAGGTTTAGGGAGGGAGTTCCAGAGCTTGGGGCCCAGGCAGCTGAAGGCACGGCCACCGATGGTGGAGTGATTATAATCAGGGATGCTCAAGAGGACAGAATTAGAGGAGTGCAGAGATCTCGGGGGGTTGTGGGGCTGGAGGAGGTTACAGAGATAGGGAGGGGCGAGGGCCATGGAGGGATTTCAAATCAAGGATGAGAATTTTAAAATCCTCCTCTCTAAATATTCTTCCCCTTCAAAGGAGTCGCCTTGCTCACTGTGTCCGATCCACAAGTGGTGCTCACTCCCAGGATCGGTCCCGCTGAATAAAGCACAGGGTCAGGAAGTCACCCGAGAATGGGGGGCATCACAGGGTCTCATTTCCATCATCGCTGGGGGGAGGGGTCCCACACACACGCTTTTATCAGCTACGGCTCAGTGGGCAGCGCATTCACATCTCAGTCAGAAGGTTGTGGGTTCAAGCCCCACTCCAGGGACTTGAGCATAAAAATCTAGTCCGACACTCCAGTGTCGCAGTCGGAGGGGCAGTACTGAGGGAGCGCCGCACTGTCGGAGGGGCAGTACTGAGGGAGTGCCACACTGTCGGAGGGGCAGTACTGAGGGAGCGCCGCACTGTCGGAGGGGCAGTACTGAGGGAGCGCCGCACTGTCGGAGGGGCAGTACTGAGGGAGCGCCGCACTGTCGGAGGGGCAGTACTGAGGGAGCGCCGCACTGTCGGAGGGGCAGTACTGAGAGAGCACCGCACTGTCGGAGGGGCAGTACTAGGGGAGCACCGCACTGTCGGAGGTGCCGTCTTTCGGATGAGACATTAAACCGAGGCCCCATCTGCTCTCAGGTGGACGTAAAAGATCCCATACACTATTTCGAAGAAGAGCAAGGGAGTTCTCCCTGGTGTCCTGGGGCCAATATTTATCCCTCAATCAACATAACAAAAAAACAGATTATCTGGGTCATTATCACGTTGCTGTGTGTGGGAGCTTGCTGTGCGCAAGTTGGCTGCCGCGTTTCCCACATTACAACAGTGACTACACTCCAAAAGTACTTCATTGGCTGCAAAGCGCTTTGGGACGTCCGGTGGTCGTGAAAGGCGCTATATAAATGGACTTCTTAAAACCATGTTTTTTTTTCAGAGTTTGAAGCTTCGGGCTGGCACCGCGAGACAGGAAGGATGCTACGATTGACGGTCTGCCTCGTGATCCTGAGCGTGTTCGCGGGAGCGGGCGAGGCAGCCACAGGGGCATCCGCCAGCGAGCCGGGGGAGACACAGGGGTCCCACGGCAGGCCAGGGGGAGCGGCCGAGACCCCGGTGGTCAGCCGCTGCACCTACACCTTCATCGTGCCCCAGCAGCGGCTGACTGGGCCCGTGTGCCTGAGCACGCGGGGCGGGGCGGGCGGAGGGGAGCCCGCGGCCCGAGGGGCGGACCCCGGCGAGCTGCAGGCCGTGCGGGACGAGCTGGGCGGCCAGCGGCAGCGCCTCGAGGAGCTGCGGCAGCGGCTGGAGGCGGAGGGCGGGGTGGCGGGCGAGGTCAGGCTCCTGCGGAAGGAGAGCCGGGACATGAACACCCGGGTGGCACAGCTCTACGCCCAGCTGCTGCACGAGGCCGTCCAGAGAAAGGACGGGGCGCTGGAGGCGGCCCGGCTGGAGAACAAGGTGCTCAACGTCACGGCCGAGGTGCTGAGGCTCGCCGGCCGCTACCGGGACCTGGAGCGCCGGTACACAGCCCTCACCGCCCTCACCAACAACCAGAGCCGCACCATCGCCCAGCTCGAGCAGCAGTGCCGGCCGGCAGCACCGCAACGCCAGCAACACGGCCAACAGGTAACCCGGGCTCCACCGCGCCCCGCCGCGCTCCACCGAGCATCGCCGCGCTCCACCGTGCCCCGCCGCGCTCCACCGAGCATCGCCGCGCTCCACCGTGCCCCGCCGCGCTCCACCGTGCCCCGCCGCGCTCCACCGAGCATCACCGCGCTCCACCGAGAATCGCCGCGCTCCACCGTGCCCCGCCGCGCTCCACCGAGCATCACCGCGCTCCACCGTGCCCCGCCGCGCTCCACCGAGAATCGCCGCGCTCCACCGTGCCCCGCCGCGCTCCACCAAGCATCACCGCGCTCCACCGTGCCCCGCCGCGCTCCACCGAGAATCGCTGCGCTCCACCGTGCCCCGCCGCGCTCCACCGTGCCCCGCCGCGCTCCACCGAGCATCACCGCGCTCCATCGTGCCCCGCCGCGCTCCATCGAGAATCGCCGCGCTCCACCGTGCCCCGCCGCGCTCCACCGAGAATCGCCGCGCTCCACCGTGCCCCGCCGCGCTCCACCGAGAATCGCCGCGCTCCACCGTGCCCCGCCACGCTTCACCAAGAATCACCGCGCTCCACCGTGCCCCGCCGAGAATCACCGTGCTCCGCCGCTCTGCCGCACCGCGCTCCACCGAACATCACCGTGCTTCACCGCGCTCCTGGGCTCCGCCCCGCTCCGCCGCGCTGATCATCCGGTCCAGTTACTGCCGGCAGAGTCGGCTGTGCCTCAGTGGGCAGCACACTCACTCATCAATCAGGCTCCCACATACTACCCGACGTAGACTAGAGCTTCCCCAAAACTCTGTGCCCCATGTCCTAACTCGCTCCGTGTCCCACTCACCCATCACCCCCTGTGCTCACTGCCCCGTGTCCTAACTCGCACCGAGTCCCACTCACCCATCACCCCCTGTGCTCGCTGCCCCGTGTCCTAACTCGCACCGTGTCTCGCTCACCCATCACCCCCTGTGCTCGCTGCCCCGTGTCCTAACTCGCACCGAGTCCCGCTCACCCATCACCCCCCTGTGCTCACTGCCCCGTGTCCTAACTCGCATCGAGTCCCGTTCACCCATTACCCCCTGTGCTCACTGCCCCGTGTCCTAACTCGCACCGAGTCCCGCTCACCCATCACCCCCCTGTGCTCACTGCCCCGTGTCCTAACTCGCACCGAGTCTCGCTCACCCATCACCCCCTGTGCTCGCTGCCCCATGTCCTAACTCGCACCGAGTCTCGCTCACCCATCACCCCCTGTGCTCACCGATCTACATTGGCTCCCGGTTAAGCAACGCCTCAATTTCAAAATTCTCAAATCCCTCTGTGACCCTCGCCCCCTCCCTATCTCTGTAATCTCCTCCAGCCCCACAACCCACCGAGATGTCTGCGCTCCTCTAATTCTGCCCTCCTGAGCATCCCTGATTATAATCGCTCCACCATCGGTGGCCGTGCCTTCAGCTGCCTGGGCCCCAAGCTCTGGAACTCCCTCCCTAAACCTCTCCGCCTCTCTCTCTCCTCCTTCAAGACGCTCCTTAAAACCTCCTTCTTGGACCAAACTTTTGATCACCTTCAACTTATGCGGCTCAGTGTAAATTTTTATCGCATAACACCGCTGTGAAGCGCCTCGGGACGTTTCACAACGTTAAAGGCGCTATATAAATACACGTTGTGGTGATTATTGAGCCCAATTATTGCCCTCAACGCTGAAGGTACAAACCAGCCTCTCAATAACGATAAATCCCAGTGACTCCCTCCCCTGCTCGCACCATCCCGACCGGGAGATGGATGGAGACGGGCCGAGGAGGGAGCTGCCCTGTAACTATGGTTACGGCACCGCACCCACAACCCAGAGGCTGAGAGTTCCAATCCCACCACGTCAAGTTGTGAATTCATTTCCTAACATAAGAATTAGGAGCAGGAGTCGGCCATTCGGCCCCTCGAGCCTGCTCCGCCATTCAATGAGATCACGGCTGACCTTCAACCTCAACTCTACTTTCCTGCCCGATCCCCATATTCCTTGATTCCCCGAGAGTCCAAAAATCTATCACTCCCTGTCTTGAATATACTCAAAGACTGAGCCTCCACAGCCCTCTGGGGCAGAGAATTCCAAAGATTCACCACCCTCTGAGTGAAGAAATTCCTCTTCATCTCAGTCCTAAATGGCCGACCCCTTATCCTGAGACTGTGACCCCCCTGGTTCTAGACTCCCCAGCCCGGGGGGAAACACCCTCCCTGCATCTACCCTGTCAGGCCCTGTAAGAATTCAGTATGTTTCAATGAGATCACCTCTCATTCTTCTAAACTCTAGAGAATATCAGCCTAGACTACTCAGTCTCTCCTCATAGGACAATCCCCCCATCTCAGGAATCAGTCTGGTGAACCTTTGTTGCACTCCCTCTGCGGCAAGTATATCTTCCTTGAGTAAGGAGACCAGAACTGTGCTCAGTACTCCAGGTGTGGTCTCACCAGGGCCCGATATAATCGTAGTAAGACGTCTTTACTCTTAATTGGCTGCCCGTTTCCCACATTACAACAGTGACTACACTCCACAAATACTTCATTGGCTGTAAAGCGCTTTGAGACGTCCCGTGGCCGTGAAAGGCGCTATATAAATGCAAGTCTGTCTCTCTGTTATAAATATCTGCGGTGTTTGAGTATTTAATGTGCTGTGTGTAGCTGGAGTCTGTGTGTTTACCAACAGGGGCCATCTCTTGTGGCCGCCGCACTCAGCGGTGTGAATGGCAGCACCGACAGGAGCAAGGGCCCAGTGTCTGGCAATGAAATACTCAGGGATCAGATATACAGCGTGGCGCAGGACAGGCTGAAGAGAACAGAACAGCCTGCTCCCCCTACCCCAGTGCCGATGGCGACAAGCACCAAGACACCCGGTGAGTGAAGTGTGGGCTGTAACTATTGTCTCCGTCACCTGCACCACAGCCCAGCAAACCGACCATTCCCCGGGGATCAATAAGCTTCCATTAATATCACAGCTCACAACTCATTTCGCTCAACTCATTCCCCATCACAGCATCCATCCAAGTCCAAGGTGTTTTGCCTTCAGCAACATGTCAAATTCTACAAGACTCAATCACTCCGATTGATGAACTTCCCGGCACCAGTATTAGATGTCCCGTCACCAGATAGAGTACGTGCTCTCTGGTCCTGTCCCTCAGTCCGTGGCTCAGTGGGCAACACTCTCACCCGAGTCAGAAGGTTGTGGGTTCGAGTCCCACTCCAGAGACTTGAGCACAAAATCCAGGCTGACACTCCCAGTGCAGTGCTGAGGGAGTGCCGCACTGTCGGAGGGGCAGTACTGAGGGAGTGCCGCACTGTCGGAGGGGCAATACTGAGGGAGCGCCGCACTGTCGGAGGGGCAGTACTGAGGGAGCGCCGCACTGTCGGAGGGGCAGTACTGAGTGAGCGCCGCAATGTCGGAGGGGCAGTACTGAGTGAGCGCCGCACTGTCGGAGGGGCAGTACTGAGGGAGCGCCGCACTGTCGGAGGGGCAGTACTGAGTGAGCGCCGCACTGTTGGAGGGGCAGTACTGAGTGAGCGCCGCACTGTCGGAGGGGCAGTACTGAGGAAGCGCCGCACTGTTGGAGGGGCAGTACTGAGGGTGGGGGGGGGGGGCACTCAGTGCCTGTGAAACCCTGTCCGATGAGGGGTGGGCTATAGGCTGTTGCTTCAATTCCCACTCTGCTCCTACCCACCCACAATCTCTCACTTGTTCAGGGAAGGGTTACTGTTGAGATCAGGTGAGGTCCGACCTATGCTTTGAAGATCAAAGTAGCGTTTAAGATACTTGGCAACGCATTTAATGAAAGCACAAGCTGGGAAAACAAGACAGTAGATTGTGATCATTACCGCTCTTTGGAGACGGGAATATTCTGAGCTTTTGTTAATTGTCCCCCTCCTGTCACAGATAACAGCCAGTTCCAGTCGGTAGCTATTAATCCCATTTCCTGTGATAACAGACCACAGCTATCACGGCTCCAACAATGCGACGACCTCCGACCTGAAAACAGCAAGTTCCACACCCCTGCCCAGCTCGCCTCATGCCCGCAGCGTAGAGTCATCAATCCAGCCAAGACACGAGGCCGCCCACAATCACAGCCCACGTGAGCACTGTCCCAGTGCTTGGCCCGGCTCAGATTGGCTCGGTCGCCATTATCTGGGTCAGAAGCTTGTGGGCTGGACGCCACGTCAGGACATTACCCGAGCCGACAGTCCACTGAGGTCACGAGGGAGTGCAGCACTGTCTGACGAAAGGCTGCCATCGTTCAGGTGGAAGTTAAAGACTTGCGACACGATCTGAACACCAGCGGCTCCCACTCAATATCCTTCCCTCGACCACCACCCAAAAAAACCGGAATAACCGTTCACCCAACTCATTCCTGGGATGTTGCTGTGCACATCATACTCACCACATCAGCCCCACACAACACTCACTCCACTTCCCAACAATTTACTGCATCCAAAGTTCTTTGAAGATGCTTCAGACACGAGAAGGTGTTGAATAAATGCAAGTTTTTTTTCCTTTTGTGTCAAATCTCTTGCTGCCCTGAGCATCCCTGATTATAATCGCTCCACCATCGGTGGCCGTGCCTTCTGTTGCCTGGGCCCCAAGCTCTGGAACTCCCTCCCTAAACCTCTCCGCCTCTCTACCTCTTTTTAATCCTTGTAAGACGCTCCTTAAAACCTACCTCTTTGACCAAGCTTTCGGTCACCTGCCCTAATTTCTACTTATGTGGCTCGGTGTCAAATTGATATACTCCTGTGGAGCGCCTTGGGGGGGTTTCACTCCATTGGAAGCGCTATATAAATACAAGTTGTTGTTGTTGCATTGGGAGTGGCTTAGCCAGTCACATGATGTTCACAAGCCTCAATAAAACCCCGGCCAGTTGGGTTCGGGGGATCCACGATGGGGCAGGTGGTTGTGAGCCTGGTGGATGAACCGGTAATGTGTCGTGAGATTGTTAAACTATTTGCTAATAAACCAACTAGTTATAAATAGCAATGTGTTGCTGTGAATTCTTAAGCAAAGGACCCATGAAGTCAATAAATTACACAATGGAGGGGCGGATAGGAAAGGCTGGGGCGATGAAATCCACCTCGTATGACTGTGCGATTCCTTGACCAGGTCCCTGGCAGGACTGCCTGCAGGTTCTGGAAGATGGGCACAGATCGAACGGGATCTACCTGGTCAAACCGAGAAATGTCAACCGGCTGATGCAGGTGTGGTGCGACCACCAGCAGGACTCTGGGGGCTGGACCGTCATCCAGAGGCGACAGGACGGTTCGGTTAACTTCTTCAGGACCTGGGAGAATTACAAGGTTGG
Source organism: Pristiophorus japonicus (assembly GCF_044704955.1). Classification (NCBI taxonomy): domain Eukaryota; kingdom Metazoa; phylum Chordata; class Chondrichthyes; family Pristiophoridae; genus Pristiophorus; species Pristiophorus japonicus. Next base: position 3,370,568 of record NC_092000.1, on the reverse strand, counting down.
TCCAGCAGGAGCCACAATCGGCAACAAGCAGAGCGCAGGAGTAGTTACAGATAATAAAGCTCGGGCGGGCGATGTGGAGCGGTGGAGGGGTCGAGTTTGGAGGTGAAGATGTGGACACGTGTTTTGGTGGTGGTGGAAGTAGGCGGGTTTGGTAACGAGCCAATGTGGACGAGAGCCAGGTTTTAAAAAGCACCAAAAATAATACAGGTTCAATTGTGAATCATTCTGTAGTGTCAGCTGTGGCTGAGTGGGCAGACTCTTGCCTCTGAGTCAGAAGGTCGTGGGTTCAAGTCCCACTCCAGGGTGCAACAATCCAGACTGACACTCCCAGTGAAGTATTGAGGGAGCGCCGCACTGTCGGAGGGGCAGTACTGAGGGAGCGCCGCTCTGTCAGAGAGGCAGTACTGAGGGAGCGCCGCACTGTCGGAGGGGCAGTACTGAGGGAGCGCCGCACTGTCGGAGGGGCAGTACTGAGGGAGCGCCGCACTGTCGGAGGGGCAGTACTGAGGGAGCGCCGCACTGTCGGAGGGGCAGTACTGAGGGAGCGCTGCACTGTCGGAGGGGCAGTACTGAGGGAGTGCTGCAATGTCGTAGGGGCAGTAGCGAGGGAGCGCTGCACTGTCGGAGGTGCAGTATTGAGGGAGTGCCGCACTGTCGGAAGGGCAGTAGTGAGGGAGTGCCACACTGTCGGAGGGGCAGTACTGAGGGAGTGCCGCACTGTTGGAGGGGCAGTACTGAGGGAGTGCCGCACTGTCAGAGGGGCAGTACTGAGGGAGTGCTGCACTGTCGGAGGGGCAGTACTGAGGGAGCGCCGCACTGTCAGAGGGGCAGTACTGAGGGAACGCCGCACTGTCGGAGGGGCAGTACTGAGGGAGCGCTGCACTGTCGGAGGGGCAGTACTGAGGGAGTGCTGCAATGTCGTAGTGGCAGTAGCGAGGGAGTGCTGCACTGTCGGAGGTGCAGTACTGAGGGAGCGCCGCACTGTGGGAGGTGCTGTCTTTTGAATGAGCCGGTAAACCGAGGCCCTGTCTGTTCCCTCAGGTGGTTGTAACCGATCCCACGGCACTATTCTCCCCGCTCTCCTGGGGCCAATATTTATCCCTCAATCAACATCACTAAAATAAAAACAGATTATCTGGGTCATTATCACGTTGCTGTGTGTGGGAGCTTGCTGTGCGCAAATTGGCTGCCGCGTTTCCCACATTACAACAGTGACTACATTTTTTTTTATAAAAGTACTTCATTGGCTGCAAAGCAATTTCGGACGCCCGGTGGTGGTGAAAGGCGCTATATAAATGCAAGTCTTTCAAACGTTGGCTATATTGGGGCCACTGCAGTGTGGAACTGTGAATATTTGCCTTTCCCAGCACCGAGTGGCCGGTTGCAATATTGGGCTGGCGGGGGGGGCGATATGATGAATGAACGATGACTGTTTTGATTTGCAGCAAGGTTTTGGCAACATCGATGGCGAGTACTGGCTGGGCCTGGAGAACATGTACTGGCTGAGCAACCAGGACAACTACAAGCTGCTGGTGCTGATGGAGGACTGGCAGGGCCGGCAAGTGTTCGCCGAGTACAACAACTTCCGGGTGGAGGCGGAGAGGGATTTCTACAGGCTGCGTCTGGGACATTACCGCGGCAACGCCGGAGACTCCCTGTCCTGGCACAACGGCAAACAGTTCACCACCCTGGACAGGGACCGGGACCTGTACACAGGTAGGGCACTGCCCGGGGATCGGGGACCCTCGTCAACGGAGGGCAACGGAACCCGTAACAAACCCCCGAACCCCGGAGACGAGGAACCAGTGTCGGGGAATGTGTTGCTCAGTCAGCACAAGGAAGACAAGTGAAAGGTTCCCCCACCCTAGGAGTTGAAGCATCTTTTTCTCCCCCCCCCCCCCCCCAGCCCAGAGACACTGACCAGTCCGCGCAGCTCACCCAGCAACTTATCTCCCGTCCAGCTTTCCCGCATTCCCTCCCGTCCATCCCAAATACCAGTGCAAACCTTTGGGATGGCATTTCCGGGCAATGCCCAACGGGTTGCCATGCCCATCGTGACGGTAATCACCTGAAAAGTTACCCGCTCCTTTAACAAACAGGACTGTGCACAATCGAGCGCTGAAATGTTCTAGAGGACGAAGTGTATACCGCATTTAAGTCCAGCCATCACCTTTGGTCATTTATAAACATCTCTCTTTCAGATGAGACGTTTAAGGCGGACGGGGAGTTCTCCCTGGGGCCGATATTTATCCCTCAACCAACATCACTAAAAAAAAAAACTGATCTGGGTCATTATCACATTGCTGTGTGTGGGAGCTTGCTGTGCACAAACTGGTTGCTACGTTTCCCACATTACAACCGTGACTAGACCTCAAATAGTACGGCATTGGCTGTAAAGCTCTTTGGGATGTTTGGAGATTGCCAACGGCGCGATATAAATACAAGTCTTTCTTTCTGGTCATTGTCGCCAAAGACCGTATCGCTCAGGGTCCTCTCTCCTCAGGACCCCAGAGGTGGGGAAATCATTGCCTGCAGTGATCAAGCCCACGATTCTCCCTTGCTCACCAAAGGAGTGGGAAAGATGGTATCTGCGGAGCTGTGGGCAACCTCAATCCCGTGCCAAAAGGACCCCTGCCCAGAGGGGACAGGTAGAGATGGGAAGGTCAGCACCACTCACTCAGCCTGTAGCGGCATTGTGTGAGGTTTATAGACCAGCGATTTGGGGGGGGGGGGGGGATTAATGGGGACGTCCTTTTCCCCCTCCCAATTTATCTTTATTTTTCTTGGATTGTCTCCCTTTACAAAATTGCCGCACTGATGCTTCTCGAGTTCTTTATATGGAGCTGGGCCTCAGAGCCGAGGGATTTGGAGCTGGTCAGGATCACGTTGGGCAGAAGAGGCAGGGAGCGAGATAGCGCTCGGCGAACATTGTCGCACAGGACTACACCTCAGTGGCCAAGTTCTAGAGCCGAGCTTAAATCGAACATGTAGTCTCGGAGTAAAGCAGGTCCGTAACTGTGGGAACAGCGTTGGAACTCGACAGTTACTCAAGCCCCTGTTTATTTCTCGAGTTGTGAAACAATTCTCCCGTTTTAAATTTTAAGAGAGATTCCCTGCCCAAGCAGGGACATGCAATGTGAAAAGCCATTGTCCACCCACACAGGGATTTGCAAACCAAAGACTACACAACAGAGAGAGAGAGAGAGAGAGGAACACCTCCCACAACCTCAGACATCCCAAGGGGCTTCCACAGACAAATAATTACTGTGTGACTAACAGTGACTGTTGCAATCTAAGGAGCAGGCCGTTCGGCCCCTCGGGCACAAGAGGCGGCCATTCAGCATGTTGTGAAAGGCGCTATAGAAATGCAAGTCTGTCTTTCTTTTTGTGTTGCTACTTTTAGCGATGTATATTGGAAGCTTCCCACAGCGCACTGTAGCTTTGCTCATTAATGTCCGTGTGCTTCCTTTGAAGGTAACTGTGCCCACTATCAGAAAGGAGGCTGGTGGTATTACACCTGTGCACACTCAAACCTCAACGGGGTGTGGTACAAGGGAGGCTACTATCGCAGCAAGTACCAGGATGGTGTTTACTGGGCCGAGTTCCGCGGGGGAGCCTATTCCCTGAAGAGAGTGGTAATGATGATACATCCAAACTAGGCATTGCTGCAATATATTCGCTCGGCTTCACAGAATGGGATTGCGATCACATTTCCCGCATGTTATCGTCAGACACCTCTTTATACCTTTATACACATTAGCCGCTTTATAAGCAAAGTTACAGACAACAGAACTACCTACTTAGAATATAATATGTCTTAACAAGACGAAAGCAAATCCAAAGCAATATAGGAATGCCCCCACACCCTGCCCCCACACGCCCCGCCCCACCCCCACCCCACACTGTACTCTCTGGAGTTTAGAAGAATGAGAGGTGATCTCATTGAAGCATACAAGATTCTGAGGGGGCTTGACAGGGTAGATGCAGGGAGGGTGTTTCCCCCGGGCTGGGGAGTCTAGAACCAGGGGTCACAGTCTCAGGATAAGGGGTCGACCATTTAGGACTGAGATGAGGAGAAACTTCTTCACTCAGAGGGTGGTGAATCTTTGGAATTCTCTGCCCCAGAGGGCTGTGGAGGCTCAGTCTTTGAGTATATTCAAGGCTGAGATCGATAGATTTTTGGATATTAAGGGAATCAAGGGATATGGGGATCGGGCGGGAAAGTGGAGTTGAGGTCGAAGATCAGCCGTGATCTCATTGAATGGCGGAGCAGGCTCGAGGGGCCGAATGGCCGACTCCTGCTCCTGATTTTTATGTTGTTATGTCTGTAACACTATGAAGCGGTGGGATCTGGATTCACAAACAACGTTTCCCATCTCAGCACTGTCACTTTGGGTAGGTGGGTTGTGGTTATATGATAACCAGGAACAGAGAGTCCCATCACAGACAATCTCAGCCAGCAGCACAGTTGGAGTCTGGGGCTCGGTCACCGGGTTTGGCTGTGGCGGACAGGTGCACTCGGGAAAGGTGTGGAACTGGAGAGCCCTTTCCTGGGGGTCGGAAACAGCTGGTGGCAAACCGACAATTCCGTCAGCCCTGAACCGAAGCTCAAGCTCGCACAGTGAACTCGTGACAATGCACGGCTACTGTCCACAAGTGTGTGTTGCATCGTTCAGGCAGCGGGAGAGGTAGAGTGGCCTGGCGTGTAACACAAGGGGCATTGTAACCCCCAGAAACACCATACATTCTGGGGGCTACCTGCTGAATGTTGGTTAGTGTGCCTGTATTTTACCATGACTATTGAGGTTATTATTGCAATTGCTGGTGAAATCCGGCTTCCAAGGCAGGAGGGAGGGACCGGGGACACAGGGTGTGCTAATTCACCTCTCCCCCCCCTCGGCTCAATGCATTTCAGGCCGACGGGTTGCTGCAGGAAGGGAGTTTGGCCGTCCCCAGCCAGGTTAAAGTGAGCTCAGGACCCCAACACAATACAGCCCCCCGACTGGACAGCGAGTGGGCAATATCACCGTGGTACAGAGGGGCATCTTCGGGGGTTGGGGGAGGAAGGGTCAGGGGGAGGGTAGGAGGAGCTTTGCCCCGCAGAGAGGTGTGCTGCCCGAGCCGCGGGAGTGCGTGACATGGGCACTGGGGGCATGGCACAGGCACTGGGGGCGTGGCAGGGGCACTGGGGGCGTGACATGGGCACCGGGGGCATGGCACGGGTACTGGGGGCGTGACACGGGCAACGGGGGCATGGCACGGGCACTGGGGGGCGTGGCACGGGCACTGGGGGCGTGACACGGGCACCGAGGGCATTGCACGGGCACTGGGGGCGTGGCATGGGCACCTGGGCGTGACACGGGCAACGGGGGCATGGCACGGGCACTGGGGGGCGTGGCACGGGCACTGGGGGCGTGACACGGGCACCGGGGGCATGGCATGGGTACTGGGGGCGTGGCACAGGCACTGGGGGCGTGGCACGGGCACTGAGGGCGTGGCATGGGTACCGGGGGCGTGGCATGGGCACTGGGGGGCGTGGCTGGGGCACTGGGGGCGTGGCACAGGCACTGGGGGCGTGGCAGGGGCACTGGGGGCGTGGCACAGGCACTGGGGGCGTGGCAGGGGCACTGGGGGTGTGGTGCGGGCACGGCACGGGTACTGGGCACGTGATGCGGGTACCGGGGGCGTGGCACGGGCAACAGGGGCGTGGCATGGGCACTGGGGGCGTGGCAGGGGCACTGGGGGGCGTGGTGCGGGCACTGGGGGCATGGGCACTGGGGGCATGGCAGGGGCATCAGGGCACCATCCCACGCCTTGACCACAGAAAACCCACCCAGAATGATGAAAGAAACAAAACTGAGTGGGGACCAATATCCAGGACCGGTTCCACTTCCGTTAACCGATCTCGGGGTTGGGATCGTCGCCGTGGGATCCATTGGGGTCATCGCAATAGTGGGTAGGGTGGGGGGGCATTCACTGAGCCCACGGCTGGTCTGTGACCGAACCCCATCCAGCCGCCTCTGGGTCCCTAACCCTGAACCCTGAACCCTGAACCCTGGCCCAACAAAAATCCGTCAATCTCAGCTTCGACATTTCCAACCCTCAACCTGGACAGCCCTTGGGGCAGAGAGCTCCCGATTCCCGCGGCCCCTGTGTGTCGCCCCTGAACGGCCGGGCTCTGATTGTAAGGTGAGGCCCCCTTGTTCTGGACCCCCCCCCCCCACCACCAGAGGGAATATTATCTCTATATCCACCCGATCAACGCCTTTAATCATCCGAAACCCCTCCACCCTCCAGGGAACACAATCCCAGACTGTGCTGGTGGTTTGTGGTGTGTCATTAGTGTCCGCACTGCCAGGCCTGGTGCCCACAGGGTGCAGGGCAATAACTCGCTCCGGCCCGAGCAGTGTCACACCCCGCAGCATGGCCCAGATCCGAGAGTCACCAAACAACCTGCCTCCCAAGCCCTTGCGGTTCCACCACCGGCCACCAGGAGGTGATGAAGAGCAGCCAGCCTCCCCCCCCCCCCCCCCACCCCAGTTAGGCTGGCTCTCAGCCAGGGAGGGCCTGGATTCCAGTCGGTGCTGAACCCCCTCCCCACCCGGCATTAATCCCCCAAGCTCTGTGGACAGAAGCTGGGCATCGGGGCAGTCGCGGGCTCAAGTTTATGTCCACCCGCTAAACCCCAATGGGTAAACTTCTCCCCCGCTGACACCAACATCACACCGAGCACATTCTCCTTCTGAACATCAACCTGTCAATTGTTAATGTGAGGTTGCACCCAGATACAAACACGGCACTGTAAATATTTCAGCAAATAAAACTCGCTGGGCTGGAGTTTTGGTTGCAGGGTTTTTGGGGCATAAATGTCGGGCGGTGGATACATTTAGTGCCGGGAGCTGGTTTGTGTCGGCCACAGAATTCAGCAACTGGGCCCTGACAATGGGCGGGGGGCTGAGGGGGCGTTCCACTCTCTCCCGGGGGGGGGGTAAGGGGGCATTCCACTCTCTCCCGGGGGGGGGTAAGGGGGCATTCCACTCTCTCCCGGGGGATAAGGGGGCGTTCCACTCTCTCCCCGGAGGGGGGGGGGGGGGAGGGTAAGGGGGCATTCCACTCTCTCCCGGGGGGGTAAGGGGGCATTCCACTCTCTCCCGGGGGGGGGGGGGGTAAGGGGGCGTTCCACTCTCTCCTTGGGGGGGGGGGGGGGGTAAGGGGGCGTTCCACTCTCTCCCGGGGGAGTAAGGGGGCATTCCACTCTCTCCCGGGGGGGGGGGGGTAAGGGGGCGTTCCACTCTCTCCTGGGGGGGGGGGGTAAGGGGGCGTTCCACTCTCTCCCGGGGGGGGGGGTAAGGGGGCGTTCCACTCTCTCCCGGGGGGGTAAGGGGGCGTTCCATTCTCTCCCGGGGGGCTGAGGGGGCGTTCCACTCTCTCCCGGGGGGGGGTAAGGGGGCATCCCACTCTCTCCCGGGGGGGGTAAGGGGGCATTCCACTCTCTCCCGGGGGGGTAAGGGGGCATTCCACTCTCTCCCGGGGGGGTAAGGGGGCGTTCCACTCTCTCTTGGGGGGTGGAAAGGGGGGGCGTTCCATTCTCTCTCGGGGGGGGAGGTGGGAAGTGGGGGCGTTCCACTCTCTCTCGGGGGGTAAAGGGGGCGTTCCATTCTCTCTCCAGGGAGGGTAAGGGGGTGTTCCACTCTCTCTCCGGGGGGGTGGGGGGTAAGGGGGCATTCCACTCTCTCTCCGGGGGGGGGGGGGGGGGGGGGGGGTGGTGGTTAAGGGGGCGTTCCACTCTCTCTTGGAGGGGGCTACTACGCTCTCTCCCAGGGGGGGGGGGGTAAGGGAGCGTTCCACTCTCTCCGGGGGTGGGGGGGGTAAGGGGCCATTCCACTCTCTCCCAGGGGGGGGGTAAGGGGGCGTTCCACTCTCTCTCGGGGGGTAAGGGGGCGTTCCACTCTCTCTCGGGGGCGGGGGGGGGGGTAAGGGGGCGTTTCACTCTCTCTCTCTCGCTCTCTCTCTTGGGACGCTGGGCCGGGGGAGCGACTGAATATCCCGAGCCAACGAGCCGACCTCGGAGCGCTGAGAGAGAGAGGCCTCGCTGGGGAAAGAAATCAGCACAAAAAACATTGCCAACACATTGCTGACCCCAAATAACCGTAAATCACAAAAATAAAAGGAAACTGCCCCAGCCACACATTCCTCCTGCAGACACTCCTTCCTTCACCGTCGCTGGCACAGCTCGGTCCGCCCGGGTTCTCGGGCGTTTTGTCCACGGGGCGTTTTTGGGGCTCAGCGCGAGACACACCGAGACGGGGACAGTAACGGGGGGGGGGGCATTGTACACCGACGCGACGCTCCCGGGCAGTGCTGCTCCACGCCGATAATAACCGTCAGCTGGGAGCTGGTCACCCGGGCGGTGATCATTGCCAGAGCCGTTACCGCCCCGTTACCGCCCCCTGCGGGCCGCTGACAGAGGTGCAGGTCCATCGGAAACCCGCTCCAGATCTGGGCCGGGGACCGGCGAGGTAAAGCAGCGGACAGCGGACAATCTCGGTGGGGAAACGCCGCTCAAGCGCCTCAGCAGTAAAGGCCGTCGGGTCACAGGTCGAGCGCGGTTCCCTGGGGGCGGAGGGACGCGCAGCGTGTGGGACATCGCTCTTCACTGCTGCAAACACACCTCTTATCGGCAGAAAGGAATGACTTGCATTTATATAGCGCCTTTCACAACCACCGGACGGCCCAAAGCACTTTACAGCCAATGAAGTACTTTTGGAGTGTGGTCACTGTTGTAATGTGGGGAACGCGGCAGCCAATTTGCGCACAGCAAGCTCCCACAAAGAGCAATGTGATAATGACCCGATAATCTGTTTGTTATGTTGATTGAGGGATAAATATTGGCCCCAGGACACCGGGGATGGGTGGAGTGACCGAGTTGGGTTCCCTGCCAACTCCAGACATTTTATTTACCTCGGAAGGGGTCAATGGGAAGTAAATGGTAGGAAAACGGAGTGGGGGAAAAAATGTAAACACGTAGGAGCTGGTTGCCACGGATACAGCTTCACATCCCAGGGCAGACCATCGGCCAAATTCCTTCCCACAGTTTCCCTGGTTGCAATCCAATTGCTAAACAATGTGGCTCCCAGCCGGGAGTCGCCAGTCCTCCTCGACACAGGGTGGCGGCTTTTAAATTTATTCCTGGGATGTGGGCGTCGCTGGCAAGGCCGGCATTTATTGCCCATCCCTACCTTCCCCTTGAGAAGGTGGTGGTGAGCCGCCTTCTTGAACCGCTGCAGTCCGTGTGGTGAAGGTGCCCCCACAGTGCTGTTAGGGAGGGAGTTCCAGGATTGTGACCCAGCGACGATGGAGGAACGGCCGATATATTTCCAAGTCAGGATGGTGTGTGACTGGGAGGGGAACGTGGAGGTGGTGGTGTTCCCATGCGCCCGCTGCCCTTGTCCTTCTAGGAGGTAGAGGTCGCGGGTTTGGGAGGTGCTGCCGAAGAAGCCTTGGCGAGTTGCTGCAGTGTGTCTTGTAGACGGTGCACACTGCAGCCAGGGGGCGCCGGTGGTGGAGGGGGTGAGCGTTGCAGGTGGTGAGTAGCGTGTCGATCACGCGGGCTGCTTTGTCCTGGATGGTGTCGAGTTTCTCGGGTGTTGATGGAGCTGCACTCATCCAGGCAAGTTTTATTTGAAGTATGGGCTCCCGTTTGGCTGGTTACCAGATTTCTCCCACAATCGGTTGAATCGGAGCCTGGAATACACAACTCGGCCAATTAAAGGCAACGAGGCGAGAGCACGTTGCTTGTGGAGAGAGGCTGCATCAGCGGCAGAGGTGGCTCACATCTTGTTCCCACCATTTCGCCCCGTTTTCCAATCGTCAATTAAACCACATTACAGAGTGGAAAAAACCTATACCTCGGGCCCAGACATTATAATTTCTAGTTAATAGGAACCTCCTCTAAGAGTTACAAAGCTGGAACCTTCTGTGAATCATTAAAGGTTTGAAGACATCAGCAACATTAACCAACGAAAGTTTCGATGGAGTGGACCATTCTCAGAGTCAGTGTTCACCAGAGCTCTGTCCTGTCTCAGCTCATCTTACCCGCAGGGTGCGTGTTCTGGGAACACCACATGCTCCAAGTAATGTCTGTGAAATAGCGCCTCTCCCACCCACCCCCCCGACACACACCTCCCCCTCCCCCACACCCCCCCCCACTGACCCCCACCCCCCGGCACACACCTCCCCCTCCCCCACACCCCCCCCCACACACCGCCCCCTCACCCACATACACACCCCCACTCCCCCCCCCACCCCCGACACACACCTCCCCTCCCCCTACCCCTCCCGCCCCCACACACACCTCCCCCTCCCCCACACACCCCCACACACACCCCCCACCCCCGACACACACCTCCCCCTTCCCCACACCCCCCCACACACACGCCCCACCCCCAGACACACACCTCCCCCCCCCACCCCCAGACACACACCCCCCACCCCCCCACATACACACCCCCACTCCCCCCACACCCCTCCAGACACACTCCTCCCCCCCACACCTCCCCCCCCACAAACACACACACATACCCTCCCCAACACACCGCCCCCTCACCCACACACACACCCCCACCTCCCCCCCTTCACACCCCCACCTCCCCCCCTTCACACCCCCACTTCTCCCCCCCACCCCACACACACCTCCCCCTCTCCCACTCACACACACATCCCCCCCCCCCCCAGACACCTTGCCTCCCCCACCCAGCCCCACACACCCGCCCCCACACCCACCCAGCGAGTTTACAAATAGATCAACACAGTTGTGTACGACCAAGAGTCAGGAAGCAGCGGATGGGAAAATGGACATCTTCTGCATCAAGAGGTCAGACGGCAACATTGGTTCGAAGTTTGGTCGGTCCAACCCCCCAACAAGACAAAAACAAAAGAAAGACTTGCATTTATATAGCGCCTTTCATGACCTCAGGACATCCCAAAACGCTTTACAGCCAAGGAAGTACTTTTGGAGTGTAGTCACTGTTGTAATGTGGGAAATGCAGCAGCCAATTTGCGCACAGCAAGCTCCCACACACAGCAATGTGATAATGACCAGAGAATCTGCTTTTGTTATGTTGATCGAGGGATAAATATTGGCCCCTGGACACCGGGGATAACTCCCCTGCTCTTCTTTGAAATAGTGCCGTGGGATCTTTTACGTCCACCTGAGAGAGCAGACAGGGCTTCGGTTTAATGTTTGATCTGAAAGATGGCCCCTCCGACAGTGCAGCGATCCCTCAGTACTGCCCCTCCGACAGAGCAGCGATCCCTCAGTACTGCCCCTCCGACAGTGCGGCGCTCCCTCAGTACTGCCCCTCCGACAGTGCAGCAATCCCTCAGTACTGCCCCTCCGACAGTGCAGCGATCCCTCAGTACTGTCCCTCCGACAGTGCAGTGACCCCTCAGTACTGTCCCTCCGACAGTGCGGCGCTCCCTCAGTACTGCCCCTCCGACAGTGCAGCACTCCCTCAGTACTGCCCCCCCAACAGTGCGGCGCTCCCTCAGTATTGCCCCTCCAACAGTGCAGCACTCCCTCAGTACTGCCCCTCCGACAGTGCAGCACACTCTCAGTGCTGCCCCTCCGACAGTGCAGCACTCCCTCAGTACTGCCCCTCCGACAGTGTGGTGCTCCCTCGGAACTGCACTGGGAGTGTCAGCCTGGATTGTTTTGTGCCGAAGTCCCTGTATTAACCCCAAACTAATCCCACCCTCCCACTCTCTCCCCATAGCCCTGTATCAATCCCAAAACTAATCCCACCCTCCCACTCTCTCCCCATAGCCCTGTATCAATCCCAAAACTAATCCCACTGCCCCCTCTCTCCCCATAGCCCTGTATCAATCCCAAAACTAATCCCACCCTCCCCCTCTCTCCCCATAGCCCTGTATCAATCCCAAACTAATCCCATTGCCCCCTCTCTCAGATTCAGGAAGAAATAAAATCACAAAACAGTCCAGGAAAACCCATAAATGTCAAAAACATTACATTTGTGGCCTTGGAAAGTCTGAAAACACAAATATAATGTTCAGTCGAGTGCCTGAATTAATGTAACCGGATCCTTATAGTTTAAGCAAGATTGCCCAGTTAGCAAGACTCTATTTCACCTCTTCAATCTCTTCTGTTAATTAAGGCTTTCAATTCATTTTCACCAGCAACCCAGGTATCAGAAGTCGCCCCATGATCCCACACCTGACCAAGTCCTGCGGTGGACTGTGCAAATGCTGCTGACCTCACCCATAGACTTCGCAGCCCTGCACTGACGGGAGATTGGGCGGGTCACTCACTGCGCTCTCAGCCCGACACACCGTCAAAATGCAGGTTCCTTACAAACAAAGAAAACTCTTAAGTATCGTCTTAAATGGGCCCTTCACTTACCGCCCAGGCTTTTGACAACCTGAATACCGGCATGCTCTGTAAAGCAGAGATTACCGCCATCAGTCCGTGGAGGTTACGGAGATCCTGAAGTTTCTGCAACAAGAACAAACTTGCGTTTAGCTTTTCGTGACCTCGGGGCAAAGATACTCGGTAAAACAGCTGCCCAGGGCTGTGATTATATTCTCACAACATATTCTTACGCTGGTTGCATTACCACAGTAGTCCACCAGGTGGCTGGATCATCCACCAACAAAAATTTCAGCTAGGGCATCCAGAAATCCCATCCTCGTCGCCAAAGTGATAAATCCTTCCGACATCACGAACAGACACACGACGCAAGATAGCTCCAATACAGGAACTGTCATCATGTGACCTTGCCACATGACCCGTTTATTATTTGCATCAGTAGTTGCATTACCACAGTAGTCCACTAGGGGAGCTCTATTACAAGGGCAAATGCAATTTATTCTCTTCCCCCCCCCCCCCCCCCCCGATTATTAACTCCACCAATAAACTATTCTACTAGTTGACTAAGCAAATACTTTAGCCAGTGAGGCTGGACCGGGCCTCCCACACACCATCTCTCATCACCTTGTAGGACGGAGAGTGAGCAGCTCCACGAGTCAGAGAACAAATGCTCTCTCTCTATTCGAATATAATCCGCACATTCCACCAGGCCACACTTGGTTTTGACATCGATGCCAAAGTATTCGACCCTGAACATCTTTGGAATTCTCTGCCCCAGAGGGCTGTGGAGGCTGAGTCATTGAGCATATTCAAGGCTGAGACCGATGGATTTTTGGACTCCAGGGGAATCGAGGGATATGGGGATCGGGCGGGAAAGTGGAGTTGAGGTCGAAGATCAGCCCATGATCTTATTGAATGGCGGAGCAGGCTCGAGGGGCCGAATGGCCGACTCCTGCTCCTAATTCTCATGTCACACTTTCCCCTGCACTTTGACATTAGACCTCACAACTGCCCCCCACTTCCTACTTCACACACTCCTTTTCCAGTCCCACATTCCACCCGCGCTTGTCAACTTCAGCAAGGGGTTTTCATACAGAACATTACCAAAAGCGTTCTAAAATTAAACGGGCGGGGAGCACCAACTTTACCCGTTGGCAGTCTCTCGCCAGCCTCCCCGGCACCACACGTAGTCAATCAGACAACCTCTTATCAAACCGACGCTGATCGACAGCCACTCCCGGGATGGATAAGCAAAGACTTACTCTTTGATAAAAATGTCCGAGAACCTCCACTCTTATTTCCAGAGTCTGTTTGGTGAGAATTTCTCGGACGACCCAGAAACTGACCTGCAGAAGAGAAGCACGGATTTATTGTGCATTGCTCCACAATCACAGTCCTGTCGGTACATTAAAGATATACACGGAGAGTTTGAGCCAAGGATGTTACAAGTAATTAACCTCGACAGTAAAGATTCTAAACTTTGCAACTCTGCCTCCCCCCTTAACCAAATCGCGTTAACGGATTCTTGAACAGAACTTTCATCTCTGCTCCTCTCCCCAAAAGTTGGGTTCATTTTATCGATGAAACTCACAAGGCAGGTCAAGCGGAACCCAGAATCCAAACTCCACCGGACAGAGGGAGTCCCGGGACTGTCCCTTACATTTCAATGCACCAGAGCGATCGGGGGTGGGGGGGCACGGGGTGAAGGGGGGGGGCAGGTTGAGGGCAGAGACTCGGAGCACTTGACTGACCATGCGGGGGGGTGGGGGTGTGGGAGGGAGTGACAGGGAGGGAGTGAGTAACAGGGAGCAGGGAACGAGGAGGGGGAGGGAGAGACAGGGACGGGGGGAGGGAGTAAGTGACGGGGGGAGGATGGGAGGGAGTGACGGGGGGAGGGAATGACAAGGGGGGGAGGGAGTGACGTGGGGAGGGAGTGACGGGGGGGGAGGGAGTGATGCGGGTAGGGGAGGGAGGGAGTGACGAGGGGGGGAGGGAGTGAAGGGGGAGGGAGTGACGGGGGGGAGGGAGTGATGCGGGTAGGGGAGGGAGGGAGTGACGAGGGGGGGAGGGAGTGACGGGGGAGGGAGTGACGGGGGGGAGGGAGTGATGCGGGTAGGGGAGGGAGGGAGTGACGAGGGGGGGAGGGAGTGACGGGGAGGGAGTGACGAGGGGAGGGAGGGTGTGACGAGGGGGGGAGGGAGTGACGGGGGAGGGAGTGACGGGAGGAGGAAGTGACAGGGGGAGGGAGTGACGAGGGAGGGAGGGAGTGATGAGGGGGGAGGGAGGGAGTGACGGGGGGAGGGAGTGACGAGGTGAGGGAGGGAGTGATAAGGGGGGGAGGGAGGGAGTGACGGGGGGAGAGAGTGACCGGGGGAGGGAGTGACGGGGGGAGGGATGGAGTGATGAGGGGGGGAGGGAGTGACGAGGGGAGGGAGGGAGTGACGAGGGGGGGAGGGAGTGACGGGGGAGGGAGTGACGAGGGGAGGGAGGGAGTGACGAGGGGGGGAGGGAGTGACGGGGGAGGGAGTGACGGGGGGAGGGAGTGATACAGGTGGGGGAGGGAGTGATGGGGGGAGGGAGTGACGGGGGGGAGGGAGTGATGCGGGTAGGGGAGGGAGGGAGTGACGAGGGGGGGAGGGAGTGACGGGGGAGGGAGTGACGAGGGGAGGGAGGGAGTGACGAGGGGGGGAGGGAGTGACGGGGGAGGGAGTGACGGGGGTGGGGGTATGAAGGAAATACAATGGCCCACACGGGTTTGTCCATTTCGATGTGCGGGGGGATTGGCAGGCTGTGTCGACCCCCCCGCGGTTAACCTCCACCACATTCGGATCCAGGGTCTGCTTCTCTTTTTTGTTCCCTGTTGGGGGAAAAAAATTTACATTTGATTCATCACCCAATAAAGAGATTTATTTTCCCCGCAGAGCAGTTCCCGGTCCCAGTTCGGACTTTGCCATTCCGCCCACCGAACATTATTCCCAGTGATCCCGGCAAAAGGCCCCTTACCGCCGGGCCCAATTCTGTCCCGGACGCACGGCACTGGTCCAAGCCAGGTGTGGACAGTGGGTCAGGCAGTGGCCCGATTGTCACACACCATCCCGACTTGGAAATATATCGGCCGTTCCTTCATCGTCGCTGGGTCACAATCCCGGAACTCCCTCCCTAACAGCACTGTGGGAGCACCTTCACCACACGGACTGCAGCGGTTCAAGAAGGCGGCTCACCACCACCTTCTCGAGGGGCGATTAGGGATGGGCAATAAATGCCGGCCTTGCCAGCGACGCCCACATCCCAGGAATCAATATGTCAAAGTGAATAAATGGCTGACTGGAAATCATGGGAATACCACTCGGTGCAGTAAGTGGATCGATAGGCCACAAGTTAATCCCCGATAATTATCCAGGGTCAATCTCGCCAAGAGGCAAAGTTCAGACCCATTAAGATGAATGTAGACGCTGTGGTTATATGGTTGAGTACTCCTTCCTGTCTTGGCCCAAATGCAAAGCCCCCGGGCTCCCCAGGGTCCGGGCCCAGGAGCTGGGCCGGGTCCCACTGATCGCTGGTCACAGGCCCATCATCGTCAAATTGGCCGACTGACGACTATCTCCATCCCGATATTAAACACAGAACCTTGCCTACAATTCCCACTTCCCAGCATTAACCATTAATCCCCAAACGCTTCACCGAGTGTACGGGAGAGTGTGTGCAATGTCCAAGCACCAGTCTCTCCCACAGAGCCAGGAAACCAACACATTGGTTCAAATAACCCGTTCAGGAGGGGCAAATCGATGGATGCCGAGGTTCAGATGAGACATTAAACATAGGCTCTGTCTGCTCTCAGGTGGGCGTAAAAGATCCCACGGCACTATTGGAAGAGCAGAGGAGTTATCCCCGGTGTCCTGGGGCCAATATTTATCCCTCAAATGAATATCATTGAAACAGATTATCTTATCAGTATCTCATGGCTGTTTGTGGGAGCTTGCTGTGCGCAAATTGGCTGCTGCGTTTCCCACATTACAACAGTGCCTACACTCCGAAAGTACTTCATTGGCTGTAAAGTGCTTTGTGACGTCCTGAGGTCATGAAAGGCGCTATATAAATGCAGGTCTTTCTTTGTCCTGAGGTTGAGATCGGCGATATACAAATACACACACACAAAGCTGGGTGTGTGATGTAATGTGCGGCTGGAACAAGCCTCACAGTCAGCACTGCCCTTGTCAGTGGGCAGGCAGTGCAGAGCGAATGGGCAGGAGCAGCATTGGCTCAGGAGCAGCTCGCCACATCACTGGGGACAATAAAAGTGCAGCAAGCAACGAGATTTACTGCGCAACATCTGGGAATGGTATGCAGCAATTTCCACATCCCTCAAACATTGCTCAACTCACAACAACAAAACAAACCTGCAGCTCGGAGCAAAGCTCCCAGTCAGCCATTCGTCGAGCTCGGCCCCCACCTCGGCTCATCCGCCTGTAGCGCTGGCAACGGAATCGCCATGGCAACCGGCGGGACCCGCATTAATTGACGTTTGGGGCTCAGGCCTCTCCCGGAAGGCCAAGCTGGTGGTGAGCGGTGTGGGACGGAGCCACCCCCTCGGAGGGGGTGGGGGGGGAGGCGGGGGAGGGAAGGCCAAGGGGAGGGGGGGGGTGAGGGGGAGGACCCGGCCGACGGGGGGGTGGGGGTGGGGGGGGGTGTCCCACTGTAATGTATTTGCTTCATGGGCTCTTTGCTTAAAAATTCACAGCAACACATCGCTATTAAGAACTAGTTGGTTTATTAGCAAAAGGTTTAACAATCACACGACACATTACCGGTTCATCACCAGGCTCACAACCACCTGCCCCATCGTGGATCCCCCGAACCCAACTGGCCGGGGTTTTATTGAGTCTTGTGAACATCACGTGACTGGCTCAGCCACTCCCCAACTCAACATTTCTACCAATCTGTGAGCATGCTCGCAGGGGCACACGTTACATAGAAACATAGAAACATAGAAAATAGGTGCAGGAGTCGGCCATTCGGCCCTTCGAGCCTGCACCACCATTCAATAAGATCATGGCTGATCATGCAACTTCAGTACCCCATTCCTGCTTTCTCTCCATACCCCTTGATCCCTTTAGCCGTAAGGGTCACATCTAACTCCCTCCTGAATATATCTAACGAACCGGCATCAACAACTTTCTGTGATAGAGAATTCCACAGGTTCACAATTCTCTGAGTGAAGAAGTTTCTCTTCATCTCGGTCCTAAATGGCTTACCCCTTATCCTTAGACTATGACCCCTGGTTCTGGACTTCCCCAACATCAGGAACATTCTTCCCGCATCTAACCTGTCCAGTCCCGTCAGAATTTTATATGTTTCTATGAGATCCCCTCTCATTCTGCTAAATTCCAGTGAATATAATCCTAGTCGATCCAGTCTTTCTTCATATGTCAGTCCTACCATCCTGGGAAAATCAGTCTGGTGAACCTTCGCTGCACTCCCTCAATAGCAAGAATGTCTTTCCTCAGATTAGGAGACCAAAACTGAACACAATACTCGAGGTGTGGTCTCACCAGGGCCCTGTACAACTGCAGTAAGACCTCCCTGCTCATATACTCAAATCCTCCCGCTATGAAGGCCAGCATGCCATTTGCTTTCTTTACTGCCTACTATACCTGCATGCCTACCTTCAATGACTGATGTACCATGACACGCAGGTCTAGTTGCACCTCCTCTTTTCCTAATCTGTTAATCTGTCACCATTCAGATAATAATCTGCCTTCCTGTTTTTGCCCCCAAAGTGGATAACCTCACATTTATCCACATTATACTGCATCTGCCATGCATTTGCCCATTCACCTAACCTGTCCAAGTTCCCCTGCAACCTCCTAGCATCCCCCTCACAGCTCACACTGCCACCCAGTTTAGTGTCATCTGCAAACTTGGAGATATTAAATTCAATTCCTTCGTCTAAATCATTAATGTATATTGTAAATAGCTGGGGTCCCAGCACTGAGCCCTGCGGCACCCCACTAGTCACTGCCTGCCATTCTGAAAAGACCCTTTATTCCCACTCTTTGCTTCCTGTCTGCCAACCAGTTCTCTATCCACATCAATATATTACCCCCAATACCATGTGCCTTAATTTTGCACACCAATCTTTTTAGTGGGACCTTGTCAAAAGCCTTTTGAAAGTCCAAATACACCACATCCACTGGTTCTCTCTTGTCTACTCTACTAGTTGCATCCTCAAAAAATTCTAGAAGATTTGTCAAGCATGATTTCCCTTTCATAAATCCATGCTGACTTGGACTGATCCTGTCACTGCTTTCCAAATGCGCTGCTATTACATCTTTAATAATTGATTCCAACATTTTCCTCACTACCGATATCAGGCTAACTGGTCTATAATTACCTGTTTTCTCTCTCCCTCCTTTTTAAAAACGTGGTGTTACATTAGCTACCCACCAGTCCATAGGAACTGATCCAGAGTCCATGGAATGTTGGAAAATGACCACCAATGCATCCACTATTTCTAGGGCCACTTCCTTAAGTACTCTGGAGTGCAGACTATCAGGCCATGGGGATTTATCGGCCTTCAGTCCCTTCAATTTCCCTAACACCATTTCCTGACTAATAAGGATTTCCCTCAGCTTTCCCTTCTCGCTAGACCCTCGGTCCCCGAGTATTTTCGGGAGGTTATTCGTGTCTTCCTGAGTGAAGACAGAACCAAAGTATTTGTTCAAATGTTCTGCCATTTCCTTATTCCCCATTATGAGTTCATCTGATTCTGACTGCAAGGGACCTACGTTTGTCTTCACTAATCTTTGTCTCTTCACATATCTATAGAAGCTTTTGCAGTCAGTTTTTATGTTCCCTGCAACCTTACTCTCATACTCTGTTTTCCCCCTCCTAATTTAACCCTTTGTCCTCCTCTGCTGAATTCTAAATTTCTCCCAGTCCTCAGGTTTTTCTGCACCCAGGAAGTCAGGCCAAGTTACATCGGACCCCAGCTGCGATTCCCGTCGGTCGTGTCGTCCCCGAATGGCAGTTACGCGAGCTACCACGATACAGCGTGCACGGATTCTCCGGGTTCACAAAGCAATCTCAGAACCCGTGCCTGCCTGCTCTTAGACTCGGCAAACAGAATAACCCCAGAGTCCACGGGTCTATAGACCACAACTAGACACTGCTGCCAGCAGCTGTTAAAGACAGACAGATTGCATTTATATAGCGCCACCTCAGGATGCCCAAAGTGCTTTACAGCCAATGAGTACTTTTTTGATGTGTAGTCAGTGTTGTAATGTGGGAAACGCGGCAGCTAATTTGCACACAGCAAGCTGGAGGGGCCACGGTTTACCGTCTCATCCAAAAGATGGCCCCTCCGACAGTGCGGCGTTCCCTCAGTACTGCCCCTCCGACAGTGCGGCACTCCCTCAGTACTGCCCCTCCGACAGTGCAGCACTCCCTCAGCACTGCCCCTCCGACAGTGCGGCGTTCCCTCAGCACTGCCCCTCCGACAGTGCGGCGTTCCCTCAGCACTGCCCCTCCGACAGTGCGGCACTCTGTCAGTACTGCCCCTCCGACAGTGCGGCGCTCCCTCAGCACTGCCCCTCCGACAGTGCGGCACTCTGTCAGTACTGCCCCTCCGACAGTGCGGCGCTCCCTCAGTACTGCCCCTCCGACAGTGCGGCACTCTGTCAGTACTGCCCCTCCGACAATGCAGCGTTCCCTCAGTACCGCCCCTCCGACAGTGCAGCGTTCCCTCAGTACCGCCCCTCCGACAGTGCGGCGTTCCCTCAGTACTGCCCCTCCGACAGTGCAGCGCTCCCTCAGTACTGCCCCTCCAACAGTGCGGCACTCTGTCAGCACTGCCCCTCCGACAGTGCGGCGCTCCCTCAGTACTGCACTGAAGCATCAGCCTAGACTTATGTGCTCAAGTCCCTGGAGTGGGACTTGAACCCACAACCTTCTGACTCAGAGGCGAGGGTGCTGCCCACTGAGCCACAGCTGACACCCAAGTTACGTTAGGTTGGGTGGAGGGGCAGGGTGTTTAACAGGCTGCATTATAAAGCTTTGCATTAGAACAAAGAGAGATAGAATTGCATTGGGGAATCTGCTCCTGACACGGAGCGATCGAACGACTGAGAGAGACAGAGGGAGGGCTTGTGTTGGTCTGTTTTGGGGTGGACTCTGTCCGAGGGACACACATTTACCCAAGAATTGAGCCATGGGCTGAGTGGCACCCAGATACAACCTGTTATGTATGAATGAAGAGTCTGACTGGATACCGTGAGCTCAAAGTAAAGTGTGACCTTAGTCTTTTATTGCAGGTCTCCAGAGCGTCTCTCCAACCTGTGAGGCCTCCTTAAGTACAGGTGCTCCCAAGGGATTGTGGGATCCATTGGGACTCCAGGGGATGAGCCCTCTGGTGGCTACACAAGGTATTTACAGCTTTACATATATAACACAACCCTCCCACTGCCCGAGAATCGCCCTCGGTGATTGCCCCTCCCACTGCCCGAGAGGCTTATCCAAACACCGAGCTCTGTTCCTTATTTATTTTACGTTTTCCTCATTTCCGTTTGCTTTTTGTCGGTTTAGCCCTAGGATTTCAGAAACAGCAGGAGTTGGAACATTAAAATCTGGATTGCCAGCTAAAGGTGGTGTTTGAGAACGCTGCAACCGTTTATAGGCTGTCAGACCAGAAACACAACAGAAAATAACCGCGGTCTGTGAACGGGAATAGATGTTGGGAACGGGAATGGGGTGAAGAGGATGGAGCAGTAAATGTTGAAAATGAGAGATTCCAAACTGGGCCATCTGAGAAACACAGCCAGTGGTGAAGCCTGTTTCACTAGGCCTCTTGTGGCCAACGAGCCATTATTCAACAACAACAACAACAACTTATGTTTATATAGCGCCCTTAATGTAGTGAAACGTCCCAAGGTGCTTCACAGGAGTATTATGTGATAAAAATTTGACACCGAGCCACATAAGGAGAAATTAGGGACAGGTGACCAAAAGCTTGGTCAAAGAGGTGGGTTTTAAGGAGCGACTTGAAGGAGGTAGAGAGGCGGAGAGGTTTAGGGAGGGAGTTCCACAGCTTGGGGCCCAGGCAGCTGAAGGCACGGCCACCGATGGTGGAGTGATTATAATCAGGGATGGTCAGGGGGGCAGAATTGGAGTCGTTCGTTCTTTTTCAAATTTTTCAGCACCAGCTCCCCCCATCCCCTCCCCCTCCACTCCCCCCCTCCCCCTCCACTCCCCCCCCTCCCCTCTCCCCTCCCCCTCCACTCCCCCCCTCCCCCCATCCCCTCCCCCTCCACTCCCCCCCTCCCCTCTCCCCTCCCTCCCGCACCTCCTCCCCTCTCCCCTCCCTCCCGTGCCTCCTCCCCTCTCCCCTCCCTCCCGCGCCTCCTCCCCTCTCCCCTCCCTCCCGCGCCTCCTCCCCTCTCCCCTCTCCCCTCCCTCCCGCGCCTCCTCCCCTCTCCCCTCCCTCCCACGCCTCCTCCCCTCTCCCCTCCCCCTCCACTCCCCCCCCTCCCCTCTCCCCTCCCTCCCGCGCCTCCTCCCCTCTCCCCTCCCTCCCGCGCCTCCTCCCCTCTTCCCTCCCTCCCGTGCTTCCTCCCCTCTCCCCTCCCTCCCGCGCCTCCTCCCCTCTCCCCTCCCTCCCGCGCCTCCTCCCCTCCCCCTCCACTCCCCCCCCTCCCCTCTCCCCTCCCTCCCGCGCCTCCTCCCCTCTCCCCTCCCTCCCGCGCCTCCTCCCCTCTTCCCTCCCTCCCGTGCCTCCTCCCCTCTCCCCTCCCTCCCGCGCCTCCTCCCCTCCCCCTCCCCCTCCACTCCCCCCCCTCCCCTCTCCCCTCCCTCCCGCGCCTCCTCCCCTCTCCCCTCCCTCCCGCGCCTCCTCCCCTCCCCCTCCACTCCCCCCCCTCCCCTCTCCCCTCCCTCCCGCGCCTCCTCCCCTCTCCCCTCCCTCCCGCGCCTCCTCCCCTCTTCCCTCCCTCCCGTGCCTCCTCCCCTCTCCCCTCCCTCCCGCGCCTCCTCCCCTCTCCCCTCCCTCCCACGCCTCCTCCCCTCTCCCCTCTCCCCTCCCTCCCTCCCCTCTCCCCTCCCCCCCCCCACCGTGTAACCCTCCCTCCATACCATCCGGTGTTCCATATCTTTCCATTACCCTGCTTTTGCTCCCTGCCTCCTTTCCCCAACATTACAACAGTGACCACACCTCAAAAAGTACTTCATTGGCTGTAAAGCACTTCGGGACGTCCAGGTGGTCGTGGAAGGCGCTATTGAAATGCAAGTCTTTCTTTCCTTCACAGCTTCTGGTCCATCAGACATTGAATTTGAACAGAGAGGGTGTTAGAGGCAGAAACCCTCACCACATTTAAAAGTTATTTGGGTGTGAACTTAAAGAGCCGTAACCTACAGGGCTACGGACCAAGAGCTGGAGGGTGGGATTAGGCTGGGCAGCTCTTTGTCGGCCGGCACGGACACGATGGGCCGAAATGGCCTCTTTCTGTGCCATAACTTTCTGTGTTTCTCTGTAATGCACCCAAACGACCTTTGAATCAGGGTCACCAGTTCAAAGTTCAAGCCATTACTTTTGTCCTAAATTGCTCATCGTCCCGTTCCCTGCAAACAGCCTTCGAACCAGTGCCACAATTTGCATTTATCTGGACTTTGGTCTCCCACTGTCCTGTTAATTTAAATAAAACTGTGGGAAAGCAAAAAAAAAAACCCTTTGAGTGATTTCCCATGAGAAACAAATCCATTAATCACATCAGTGTCTCCACTTCACTGAACCGCACGGCAACTCGCCCATAAATCGGAGTTTTACTGCGAGCTGCACAACAGGGACATTAGCCAGTCGCCTAGTCGGGTCATCGTGACCCCTGAAACTATTCGTCAGAGCGGGTGGGAGTATTCTCCGCTATCAGAGGGGGAGGTTAGACTCCAGCACACTGAGAATCATGTCCAACCCACAGCCCCGCTCTCTCAACTTCCCCAACACAGTGCTGCAGCACCAGGAGGCTCCAACACCACATCATCGGTCTAAAAACCCAGGCTGACACTCCGAGTGCAATACTGAGGGAGTGCCATATTGTCAGAGGGCCAGTACTGAGGGAGTGCCGCACTGTCGGAGGGCCAGTACTGAGGGAGTGCCGCACTGTCGGAGGGCTAGTACTGAGGGAGTGCCACACTGTCGGAGGGGCAGTACTGAGGGAGTGCCACACTGTCGGAGGGGCAGTACTGAGGGAGCACTGCACTGTTGGAAGGGCAGTACTGAGGGAGCACTGCACTGTCGGAGGGGCAGTACTGAGGGAGTGCCGCACTGTCGGAGGGGCAGTACTGAGGGAGCGCTGCACTGTCGGAGGGGCAGTACTGAGGGAGTGCCGCACTGTCGGAGGGCTAGTTCTGAGGGAGCGCTGCACTGTCGGAGGTGCCATCTTTTGGATGAGACATTAAACCGAGGCCTGTCTGCTCTCTCAGGTGGATGTAAAAGATCCCACGGCACTATTTTGAAGAAGAGCAGGGGAGTTCTCCCTGGTGTCCTGGGGTCAATATTTATCCCTCAATCAACATCACTAAAACAGATTATCTGGTCATTATCACGTTGCTGTGTGTGGGAGCTTGCTGTGCGCAAATTGGCTGCTGTGTTTCCCACATTACAACAGTGACCACACTCCAAAAGTATTTCATTGGCTGTGAAGTGCTTTGGGACATCCAGTGGTTGTGAAAGGCGCTATATAAATGCAAGTCTTTGTATCTTTCCTTTCGGAGAGATGCAGAAGCTATACTGTCGTCAGGCACAGCCTGTCGTCAGGCAAAGACCAGCGATTGTTACTGTGCCCGGTGGTTATGCCTCTCCCTAAAACGAGATCTGTGGAGGCTGGGAGTCAATTGGAGCTGTCAAGGCTGAGACGGACGGGTTTTTGTTGGGAGGGGGTCTCGGGGGCTACGGAGCTAAGGCGTCGAGGCCCAGAGAGGCCGCGATCTCATTGACTGGCGGGACAGGCTGGAGGGGGCGAAGGGCTGCTCCCTGTTCGGGGGTTGTTAGCAGCAGCTCACCCCGAGGCTGCACATTGCCCCCTTGGGCCTGTATCCGATCTCTGCACTCCTCTAACTCTGCCCTCCTGAGCATCCCTGATTATAATCGCTCCACCATCGGTGGCCGTGCCTTCAGCTGCCCGGGCCCCAAGCTCTAGAACTCCCTCCCTAAACCTCTCCGCCTCTCTACCTCTCTTTTTCCTCCTTCAAGACGCTCCTTAAAACCTCCATCTTTGACCAAGCTTTTGGTCACCTGCGCTAATTTCTGATGTGGCTCGGTGTCAAATGTATCTGTTTTGTCTTGGGGGTGTTTCGCGATGTTAAAGGCGCCATATAATTGCAGGTTGTTGTTGGTGTATCTGTGGTGTGCCAGCAGCAACAGTCAGCGGTGGATGGAGGGAGCATGGTCAGCTTGACCCTTCCCCACGTACCTCGGTCGGATAGCTTTGAAGTCGGGAATGTCCAGAACGGTGATCTAACTCTGAAACAAAGCACAGGCAATAAGCCACAGGCAACGAACACCCAGTCACTCCCTCCCCCGATCGCTGCCAACGTGTGCCCGTCGGGATTCACTGGGCCCCACTCTCGCCCCCGGGTCAGACTGTGCCCAAACTGGCTCCCACATTACAACAGCGACTACACTCCGAAAACCTGCTTCATTCAGCTGTGAGGACGTCCGATGGCCGTGAAAGGCATTATAGAAATGCAAGTCTTTCTTCTTCCAAAGATCCGGCCTCCAGGTCCCTCCGGAATTCTGTCCCAAGCTGTTTTTCCTGGTGAGCCACCCTCCACACCAGCGACGTTCCCGAGACACTGACTCCATCTCTCTCCCCAACTCCTGTCTGACGCTGAACCACACTGTTCACAACCTGGCTGCCATATTTGACACCGATATGACCTTCCGACCACATATCTGCAGCATAACTAAAACCGCCTGTTTCCCCCTCCGTAACATCGCCCCTCCCTGCCCCCTGCCTCAACTCATCCGCTGCTGAAGCTCTCATCCGTGTCTTTGTTACCCCCAGACTTGACTATGCCAACACACTCATGGCTGGCCTCCCTCATTCTACCCTACGTAACATTGAGGTTATCCAAAACTCGGCAGCCTGTGTCCTAACTCGCACCGAGTCCCGCTCACCCATCACCCCCTGTGCTCTCTGCCCCGTGTCCTAACTCGCACCGAGTCCCGCTCACCCATCACCCCCTGTGCTCACTGCCCCGTGTCCTAACTCGCACCGAGTCCCGCTCACCCATCACCCCCTGTGCTCGCTGCCCCGTGTCCTAACTCGCACCGAGTCCCGCTCACCCATCACCCCCCTGTGCTCACTGCCCCGTGTCCTAACTCGCACCAAGTCCCGCTCACCTATCATCCCCTGTGCTCGCTGGCCTACATCGGCTCCCGGTTAAGCAACACCTCGGTTTCAAAATTCTCATCCTGTTTTACAAATCCCTCCATGGCCCTCGCCACTCCCTATCTCTGTAATCTCCTCCAGCCCCACAACCCCAGGATATGTCTGCGCTCCTCTAATTCTGCCCTCCTGACCATCCCAGATTATAATCGCTCCACCATCGGTGGCCGTGCCTTCTGTTGCCTGGGCCCCAAAGCTGTGGAACTCCCTCCCTAAACCTCTCCACCTCTCTACCTCTCTTTCTTCGTTCAAGACGCTCCTTAAAACCTGCCTCAGCTTTTGGTCACCTGGTCTAATTTCTCCTTATGTGGCTCATTGCCAAAATGTTTTATATCATAACGCTCCTGTGAAGTGCCTCGGGACGTTTCACTACGTTAAAGGCGCTATATAAATACAAGTTGTTGTTGCCAAATGTTCTGGAACTTTCCATTACCCTGCCTTTACCTTCTACCCACTTTCCCCAACGTCCAGCTTGGCCTGGCCAGTGCCCAACATCGCTCTGGGACAACAGTCGCCTTCAACGGGAATGGGATAAATACTAGAAGGAGAAAGTATCGCAGGGATAGACGGGGAGAGCGCGGAGGGGTGGGACTGACGGGGTCACTCTTCGATAGAGCCGGCACAGACTCGAGGGGCCGAATGGCCTCCTCTTGCTCTGCACTATTCTATGATACTACTGGATTGGGAGACACTGTCGGAGGGGCAGTGCTGAGGGAGTGCTGCTCTGTCGGAAGGGCAGTACTGAGGGAGCGCCGCACTGTCGGAGGGGCAGTACTGAGGGAACGCCGCACTGTCGGAGGGGCAGTACTGAGGGAGTGCCGCACTGTCGGAGGAGCAGTACTGAGGGAGCGCCGCACTGTTGGAGGGGCAGTACTGAGGGAGCGCCGCACTATCGGAGGGGCAGTACTGAGGGAGCGCCGCACTATCGGAGGGGCAGTACTGAGTGAGCGCCACACTGTTGGAGGGACAGTGCTGAGGGAGTGCTGCACTATCGGAGGGGCAGTACTGAGTGAGCGCCGCACTGTCGGAGGGGCAGTACTGAAGGAGTGCTGCACTGTCGGAGGGGCAGTACTGAGTGAACGCCGCACTGTCAGAGGGGCAGTACTGAGGGAGCGCCGCACTGTCGGAGGGGGCAGTACTGAGAGAGTGCCGCACTGTCGGAGGGGCAGTACTGAGGGAGCGCCGCACTGTCGGAGGGGCAGTACTGAGGGAGCGCCGCACTATCGGAGGGGCAGTACTGAGGGAGCGCCGCACTGTCGGAGGGGCAGTACTGAGGGAGCGCCGCACTGTCAGCTGTTCTGGTGTCACCATGAGAACTGTCAAACACGACAGCATCGAAGCTCTTGCGGAGGTTGCGGGATCCTGCGGACGCACAGGCGAACTCTCCTGAACGCAGAGAAACCTTCGTTTGGAAACAGGAAGTATTTGAGCAGCAGATGTTCAGCTCAACAATGGACCTTTGCAGCAACATTCAGCAGGTTCCATTCACACTCGCACGCTGGGTATTTGTCTAAACCTTCAAAGGAAGTAAGTTTATTTAAAGTGTAATGATTACAATGCAGGAAATGCGGCAGCCACATTGTGCACGGCAAGATCCCAGAAGCAGCAGTGAGGTCAGCTGTTGCTGGAGGGATTGGCCGTCGCCGGCGGGGGAACTCCCTGCAACTCCGGGACTGCGCCCTCCGTGCATAGTCCCACACCCCGGCTCTTTGTCCCTAACCCTGAAAGTTCCCCATCCCCAAGTACCTGTACAACTCGTTTCGTATTATTCATAGAATCAGCTTCCAGCACCTTTTCATATAGTGTCCCAGATCCCGGCCACTCAGTGAAAAACATTCTCAACCCCCATAACATCTTTTGCCAATTATTATGACCTCTGGTTATTGACCCAATCGTTAGAGGGAATAATTTTGCTCTATCAAAATCTCTCATCATCTTGAAAACCTCGATAAGGTCACCCCTTAACCTTGTCTGTTCCAATGAGAACAGACCTAACTTTTCCAACCTCTGTAGGACATGAGCATAACTAAAGTCCCCAGTAACATCCTGGTAAACCTCCTCTGTACCTGTTCTCAGGCCTTTACATCAATCCTGCAATGTGGGGCCAAAAGTGTCCACAATACTCCAACTGAGGCCTAACTATTGATTTATAAAGTTCCAGCACCATCTCTTTGATTGAAGGTTTGTTCGGTGACTTTAAGGATGAGGTCGGGAGAGCGAGGAGTTCTACTGCCACCTTGTGCCCAACATATAAACTGCACTGAACTGGTCAAAGTGACCGATCGTCCCCAAAATGCTGAGACCTCAATAGTCAAGGTCGGGATTGGCTTAACCCTTTCCCCACCCCACCTCCCCCACAGTCCCCCTCCCTCCCTCCCCCACAAACACCCCGCTCCCTCCCACACAAACACCCCCCTTGTTAAGTCTTGAATAAAGAGTCAGACCAGATACTGCAAGCTCAAAGTAAGTGTGACCGTAGCCCTTTATTGCAGATCTCAGAGTGCCTCTCCGGCCTGTGAGGCCTCCTTATGTACAGGTGCTCCCAAGGGATTGTGGGATTCCTTGGAACTCCAGGGGATAAGCCCTCTGGTGGTTAGACATGGTATTTACAGGTTTACATACATAACCCCACCTCCCCCACCCACTTCCCCTCCCCCCACCATCCTCTTACCCCACCTCCCCCTTACTCCCAACACAATCCCCCCCCACCCTCCCCCGTAACCCCCCCTCCCCCACCCTCCCCGTAACCCCCCTCCACCCCCGCCCTCCCCCGCAAACCCCCTCCCCCGCAAACTCCCCTCCCCCGTAACCCCCCCTCCCCCACCAATCTCCCCCCCCACCATACCCGCGCAAACCCCCCTCCCCCACCCTGCCCCGCAAACCCCCCTCCACATTTAACCCCCCCACGCTTACCCCACCACCACCACCTCACCCTTTCCCCCCTTCCCCTCCCTCCCCACAAACCCCCTCCCCCACACTTCCTCCCCCCACCCTTTCCCGCCCCACACAAACCCTCCCCACACTCCCCTTAACCCCCCCTTTCCCCCCACACTTACTCCACCACCTCCACCACCAACCCCCTCCTCCCTCTACCCTCCCCCTCACACACCATCACCCCCCCAACACCATTACAGCAGTGAAGATCTTTGGGATGTTACGGAGGATGTGAAAGGCGCTAATGAAATGCAGCCTCTTCCTTCCCGCCTCCCAGCAGAGCGGAATTCAGCAAAGTGGGAGAAAGCGTCAGAACCAACCCCAGCACATTATTCCACGCTCAATCTAAAATTATTTTATCTTAAAAAAACCCGACCCTGTGGATACGAACCGCCCTACCTGGGGTCCCAGACTTGGCTCCATGTCCCTGGACACGTCTTTGGTCATTTCTATATCCAGGAGCTCCTCAACCTCTCCTTGTATCTCCCAGACCTTTCAACGGATCAAGCTCTGTGAAGGAGTTGGTAAGGGTGCGTGTCGAGGAACCATGGCTTGGTCCCATGTCCCAACCACCTTATTGGTGGAATAAGTTCGATAAATGAGTTACAGGAAGGATTCAACATTCTGACTGAGGACCTGGCTGTTCTGTTTCCATCATTTGCCTTTTGCTCTCAATCTCAGAGCTGCTGGGTCTGTTCCTGTTAAGGACCGGCCAACCCCTCAGATTATTGGTAGGATCGGCTGCAATCACAGCCCTCCCTGTATGATAAGGCAGCACCTCCCAAACCCGCCACCTCTACCCCCTAGAAGGACAAGGGCAGCAGGCGCATGGGAACACCACCACCTCCACGTTCCCCTCCCAGTCACACACCATCCTGACTGGGAAATATATCGGCCGTTCCTTCACCGTCGCTGGGTCACAATCCTGGAACTCCCTCCCTAACAGCACTGTGGGAGCACCTTCACCACACGGGACTGCAGCGGTTCAAGGCGGCTCGGTGTCAAATTCTGCTTGATAACGCTCCTGTGAAGCACCTTGGGAGGGTTTACTATGATAACGGCGCTATTAACGGCAAGTTGTTGTTATATCCCTTTCCATTGCCCCCCCCACATGGCGATCACAGATTACAACGTGCCAAGTACAATCTCACGCAAGCTTTGTGAAGCATCTCGCGTCCCTGGCTGGTCTTGTGTGGCCCAGTCCCCACTTGCCAATCATGGCTTTAAACATTTGAAAATCCACAAGGTTCTCTCTCTCTCCTCTACCCACCCCCGCCCCCGCATTCCCACTGCCCCCACACCATTCCCACTCCCACCAGATCCGTCCCATGGAGCTCTCTGCCCTTCGTTATAGCAACACTGGATTTTAAAATATTTTCCAAAAGCACCAATGAGATATCGCCTCCTCGCAACCTCCGATCTCACAGCCGAGATTTCAAGACTACATCCATCAATTCTTGATTTCTCAGCACCACCAGTCACAGCTCCACAAAGACAGTCGAACAACTAGGTGCCCACTTGTGGGGAAGAGCAGAACGAGAGCCCATCGATATAAGGTAGTCACCAAGAAACCCAATGGGAAATTCAGAAGAAACTTCTTTACCCAGGGAGCGGTGAGAATGTGGAACTCGCTGCCACAGGGAGTGGTTGAGGTGAATAGTATCTGTCATGTATTCAACCAGCATTGTAACCCATGTATAATCTGACCTAAGTTGTACACTGTGAGAACAATGACCATTAGGTGGGAGACACTCCTAACCTGGACCTTCAGGTATAAAAGGGGAAGCTCCACCCACCTTCATCACTTGAGGAATAAAGGACAGGTCACAGACTGACCTTCTCTCAAGCATGGGCCTCGTGTGTATTTATACTGTGTAGTAAGGACTTATCAATGGCGACGAGAAACTGGGATTTAAACCACGCGAGCATGGCCACTAGCAGAACAGACGAGAGGTACTTTGTTAAGGAATGGTTGGGACAGAGATTCAACATTGTTAAAGCAGCACACAGTTCTCCAGGCAGACAAGGGCAGTCGGGCATGCCCCAACAAGTAGTCGAATCCAGAGGGGGAGTTCGACAGAGACAATGGCAAGCTGAACAGCGATTCACACCATTGCAAGGGACAATGCGGCCAGTAATGAGGCCATCAACACCTGTTAATGGCGCATTCAAGGACAGTCACAGGGGCAGTCAGGGACGATCGACTGGCAAGGGACCTTTTGTTTCAAACAACAGCTCATGTTGGAGGCGTGGAGGCACACACTCAGCCGGAGTTTGCAGAGATGAGCAAAATACCTACAGAAATTGCAGAAGTGAACGCTGGGGGAAATCGCTGGAAGCTGAAGTTCAGCGAGTTCATGTGGAGCACGGAAACAGTTCATACACCAGGACGCCACCGATAATGATGAAAGTGCTCCTCAATGGCATCCCAGTATCAATGAAGCTAGACACGGGGGCCAGCCAGTCCCTGATGGGTATCAAACAGTTCGAAAAGTTATGGGCATCCAAGGCCAGGAGGCCAAAATTATCGCCGATTGACGCACAGCTACGAACTTACACAAAGCAGATCATTCCGGTGCTAGGCAGCGCCACGGTAGTTGTGACCCACAAAGATTCGGAGAACAGGTTGCCACACTGGATTGTCCCAGGGGACAGTCCCGCACTACTGAGGAGGAGTTGGCTTGCTGTCATAAACTAGAAATGGGGCGATGTCAATGCAATTTCCTCTGTGGAGCGAGTATCATGCTCACAGATCCTGATTTGACTCATTATTTCAACCCGGCATTGGCACTTTCATGGGGGCCAAGGTAGTGATTCACATAAACCCAGACGCCAGGCCAGTACACCACAAGCCCAGAGCGGTGCCGTACGTGATGCGGGAAAAGATAGAAGGCGAATTGAACCACCTGCTGAGGGAAGGCATCATCTCGCCAGTCGAATTCAGTGACTGGGCGAGCCCGATTGTGCTGGTGCTCAAGGTGGATGGGTCGGTCAGGATATGTGGTGATTACAAGGCCACCATCAATCGGGTGTCACTCCAAGACCAGTACCCGCTATCGAGAGCGGAGGACCTCTTTGCGACGCTATCCGGTGGCAAACTTTTTTCAAAATTGGACCTGACCTCAGCTTACATGACCCACGAGCTGGCGAGTGAGTCGAAGAAGCTGACCACCATCACGACACACAAGGGGTTGTTTGAGTACAACAGATGTCCGTTCGGGATTCGCTCGGCCGCCGCGATCTTCCAACGAAATATGGAAAGCCTCCTCAAGTCGATTCCAGGGACGGTGATTTTTCAGGACGACATCCTCATCATGGGTTACGATACTGAAGAACATCTCCACAACCTGGAGGAGGTGCTACGCAGACTGGACCAGGTAGGTCTGCGGCTGAAAAAGGTGAAGTGCGTCTTCCTAGCTCCAGAGGTAGAATTCCTGGGGAGGAGGGTAGCAGCAGACGGTATCAGCTCTACTGCGTCCAAAACGGAAGCGATCCAGAGAGCACCCAGACCCCGTAACACGACGGAGCTGCGTTCGTTCCTGGGGCTCCTGAACTATTTTGGTAACTTTCTTCCCAAATTGAGCACGCTGCTAGAGCCGCTACACGTGCTCCTACGCAAAGGTCGTGATTGGGTCTGGGGGGACAGCCAGGAAAGGGCTTTTAATAGAGCACGCAATTTGTTATGTTCCAACACTCTGTTAACACTAAAAGACCATGTAAGAAACTTGTGTTAACGTGCGATGCGTCGTCCTATGGTGTCGGGTGTGTGTTGCAGCATGTCAATGTCATGGGTCAGTTACAGCCGGTAGCTTATGCCTCCAGGAGTCTGTTCCAGGCAGAAAGGGGCTAAGGGATGGTAGAAAAGGAGGCGCTCGCATATGTATATGCGGTAAAGAAAATGCACCAGTACCTGTTTGACAAGAAATTTGAGCTGGAGACAGATCACAAACCCCTAACGTCCCTTTTGGCCGACAACAAGGCCATAAATGCAAATGCATCGGCCCGCATACAGAGGTGGGCACTCACGTTAGCCGCCTATGACTACACAATTCGGCACAGACCAGGCACCGAAAACTGCGCCGATGCACTCAGCAGGCTCCCACTAGCCATCACTGAGGGGGCTACCGAGCATGCTGCTGAGATGGTCATGGCTGTTGAAGCTTTCGGAAGCGAAGGCTCACCCGTGACAGCCCGTCAGATTAAAGTCTGGACAAATAGAGACCCGCTATTGTCTCTAGTCAAGAAATGTGTCCTGAATGGGGACTGGGCAGCCACGTACAGGGCATGCCCTGAGGAATTTAAACCATTTCACAGGCGCAAGGATGAACTCTCGATTCAGGCCGATTGCCTACTGTGGGGAAACCGCGTAGTCATGTCCCAGATGGGCAGAGAGGCGTTCATCAGAGAACTCCACAATGAGCACCCGGGCATTGTCATGATGAAGGCAATTGCCAGGTCACACGTTTGGTGGCCAGGGATAGACGCAGATCTGGAACTTTGTGTTCGCAGAGGCAACACGTGTGCCCAGTTGGGCAATGCGCCCAGGGAAGCCCCCCTTAGCCCCTAGCCATGGCCCGCCAAGCCTTGGTCATGCATCCATGTGGACTACGCAGGTCCTTTCATGGGAAAAATGTTTTTGGTTGTAGTAGACGCCTACTCCAAATGGATCAAGTGTGTCATTTTAAATTCAAGCACAGCCTCTGCCACGGTAGAAAGTCTACGGGCAATGTTCACCGCCCACGGTCTACCGGACATCTTGGTCAGCGACAATGGCCCGTGCTTCACAAGCACTGAATTCCAGGACTTCATGGCAGGCAATGGAATTAACCATGTCAGAACGGCACCGTTCAAGCCGGCCTCAAACGGCCAGGCAGAACGAGCAGTGCAGATAATCAAACAGGGGATGCTCAGAATCCAAGGGGGTTCCCTACAAACCCGCTTATCATGCTTCCTGTTGGTCAATAGATCCCGACCATACTCGCACACAGGGTTTCCACCTGCAGAGCTGCTAATGAAAAGGACGCTCAAAACCCGGCTATCCCTTATACACCCCACCATGAAAGAAATTGTCGAGAGCAGGCACCAGTCACAATATGACTACCATGACAGGAATGCGAGGGCGCGATGTATTGATGTAAATGATCCTATTTTTGTCCTCAACTACGCTGCAGGGCCCAAATGGCTCGCAGGAACTGTGATTGCCAAAGAGGGAAATAGGATTCTGGTAGTTAAACTTACCAATGGGCAAATCTGCTGCAAACACGTGGATCAAACAAAAAGGAGATTCAGCAACTCCACCACAGGTGACCGAACACCGGAACCAAAGGGAGGAGAGTCCAGTCACTGTGGGCAGTCCGGACAGGCCTGAGGCACCGCAAACAGCAGACACTCAGGCCAGCGCCCAACAACCGGAGCCCCAACTCAGACGCTCTACAAGGGAGCGTAAACCACCAGAGAGACTTAACCTGTGATCCCAATAAGACTTTGGGGGGGAGGTGATGTCATGTATTCAACTATCAGTGTAACCCATGTATAAACTGACCTAAGTTGTACACCGTGAGAACACTGACCACTAGGTGGGAGACACTCCTAACCTGGACCTTCAGGTATAAAAGGGGAAGCTCCACCCACCTTCATCACTTGAGTGCTAAGGAATAAAGGACAGGTCACAGAGTGACCTTCTCTCAAGCATGGGCCTCGTGTGCATTTATACTGTGTAGTAAGGACGTATCAGTATCAATGCATTTAAGGGGAGGCTGGATAAACATATGAGGAAGAAGGGAATAGAGGGTTATGCTGATAGATTTTGATGAGGAAAGACGGGAGGAGGCGCGAGTGGAGCATAAATGCTGGCATGGACTGGTTGGGCCGAATGGCCTGTTTCTGTGCCGTATATCCCGTGTAATCCTGGGTAAACCAGGTTTCCAATTACTGTGCCAGCACCAATTTACAATGCTTTCCTTAATCCCACAAACTTCCAATTTTGACCCACAAGTCCCTTGCAAAGAACTTCCAAAATCATTGAAGCTAATGGCATTGCAAACCCTCTGCCTGAAACGGATGAACTACTTTAGGGGCCTTATTAAATCGAGTGCAGGACGTGGCGTTAGCACAGGGGCTGGATCCAGTACTAGTAACACCTCATCATTCCTGGAATGTGAAAGAGTTTGGAAGTTCTAAAAAAAAAGCAATTTCATGGTAATGATACAGACACAAGCCATTTCTGTCCAGGGCAGTCACAACCCTGAGGCAGCAGAGATTGAGAGAAGATTCCCCACACACCCCGCCCACACACACACACACACACCCTCCCCCTCCCGCCCACACACACACACACACACACCCTCCCCCCCCCGCCCACACACACACACACACACACCCTCCCCCCCGCCCACACTCACACACCCCACACACATTCACACACACCCTCCCCCACACCACCCCCCCACACACACACACCCCACACTCACACACCCCCCCCCCTCCACACACACACACACACACCCTCCCCCACACCTCCGCCCACGCACACACACCCCCCCTCCACACACACACACACACACACACCCTCCCCCACAACCCCCCCCGCACACACACACACTCACATCCCCCCCCCACACACGCACACTCACACCCCCCCCCACACACACACACACCCTCCCCCACACCTCCGCCCACGCTCACACACCCCGCCTCCACACACACATACCCTCCCCCACACACACACACACCCCCCACACACACACACACCCCACACACACCCTCCCCCACACACACACATACACACCCACCCCACACACACACACACACACACACCCACACACACACCCCCCCCCCACACACACACACACACACACACACACACACACCCCCACACACACCCCCCCCACACACACACCCCCACACACACACCCCACACACACACACACCCCCCCCAACACACACACTCACACCCCCCCACCACACACACACACACTCACACCCCCCCACCACACACACACACACACACCCCCCCCCAACACACACACTCACACCCCCCCCCACACACACACACACACACATTCCCCCACACACACTCACCCCCCCCCCACACACACACTCACACCCCCCCCCACACACACACTCACACCCCCCCCCCCACACACACACTCACACACCCCCCCACACACACACACCCCACACCTCACACACCCCATACCTCTCACACACACCCCAGCCCCAGGGATGTTGCGGATGAGGGGGTTTATCACTTGTCCCAGCCCGGGAGCCCCCAGCCAGGGCGGGTGGGTGGGTGCAGCACCATTCCCCCCCAGGGGCACAAGTTGCTCTTACCTGGGGCTCTGCCGTGCCTGCGCACTGCGCGGGTCCAGGTGCAGTTAAAGGGGCCGCGTCATAAACTCACCGCTTGCTGCACCGGGTCCCGGCACCACAGCACACACCGCGGCACTGCCCCGGGCAGATGTAAATACACCCTCTGCATTAAATATACCTCATTTGTACACAACAATATATATTATTTTATCCTGCCCAGCCGTGGCTCAGAAACAGAAAGTTGTGGGTTCAAGTCCCACTCCAGGGACTCGAGCACAAAAATCCAGGCTAACACTCCCAGTGCAGTACTGAGGGAGTGCTGCACTGTCGGAGGGGCAGTACTGAGGGAGTGCTGCACTGTCGGAGGGGCAGTACTGAGGGAGTGCTGCACTGTCGGAGGGGCAGTACTGAGGGAGCGCCGCACTGTCAGAGGGGCAGTACTGAGGGAGTGCCGCACTGTCGGAGGGGCAGTACTGAGGGAGTGCCGCACTGTCAGAGGGGCAGTACTGAGGGAGTGCCGCACTGTCGGAGGGACAGTACTGAGGGAGTGCCGCACTGTCGGAGGGGCAGTACTGAGGGAGCGCCGCACTGTCGGAGGGGCAGTACTGAGGGAGCGCCGCACTGTCGGAGGGGCAGTACTGAGGGAGCGCCGCACTGTCGGAGGGGCAGTACTGAGGGAGCGCCGCACTGTTGGAGGGGCAGTACTGAGGGAGCGCTGCACTGTCGGAGGTGCCATCTTTCGGGTGAGACATTAAACTGAGGCCCCGTCTGCTCTCTCAGGTGGACGTAAAAGATCCCAGCAGCACTATTTTGAAGAGCAGGGGAGTTCTCCCCGGTGTCCTGGGGCCAATATTTATCCCTCCATCAACATCACTAAAACATTATCTGGCTCATTATCACATTGCTGTGTGTGGGAGCTTGCTGTGCGCAAATTGGCTGCCGCGTTTCTTGTATTGCAACAGTGACCACACTCCAAAAAAGGTATTTCATTGGCTGTGAAATCCTGAGATTTGTGGCAGGCGCTACATAAATGCAAGTCTTTCATTCTCCCTCCCGTCAGAGAGGGTCTGAGACTAATTGCAATGTCACAGTTGCAGCCCCAGACCGAGAGATCATTCAGCAGCGGCTTATTCGCAGGCTGGGTCTGAGCAAAAACCAGCCCAACATTTACCCATAACAAGCCGTGATTTCTGGGGTGAGGATTGTGACCTCGTTAAATATAACCAGAGTTAGCCAAAAAAAAACATCGGTAGAAATGAAACGCTGCCTTGTCCAGCCTCACACACAGTCCGACTGTGCACATAACCATGTCCCACAGTCATCTCATGCAATGAATGGCACTGAGAGTGCCCCCCACCCCCTCACTGTCACATGACTCGGGGGGCGGGGGGGGGGGGCGGCGAGCTGGCGGAGGGGAGAGACACAGAGATAAAGCTCAGACATGGTCTCGCTGCCCTGAGAACGTGGAGATAGATGGCTGCTTGGGTCGCCCAGGGTGCCGTTTCACCGATCACAGGCACAGTCTTCCCTCGCTGCTCTCTGAACAAGCCGCACTGGGGAAGGAGGGGAAGATGATTTGCGCACAGAAGAAGGTAAATGAATCTTTTATCTTTTTTTTAATTCTCTTCCTATCTGCAGCTGAAAGGCGGGGGCGGGGGGGAGAAGCAGCCAGCGTGATCTGCATCTGCATCCTGCCACAAAATCTGCAGCTCCTCGTTTTGATGCCAGATATTTGTCAAACTGCCTGCTTTTTGCTCCCCTGTCTTATTCCACCGGGTAACACACAGACTCCTCGGCTGCAGTAACTGTGATGGCATTTCAGCAAAGAGCAGTATGTGTGTGCAATAATCGACCATGCGTGGGTCCTAGCTCGCACCCGAGTCCCGTTCGCCCATCACCCCTGCGCTCGCTGACCTACATTGGCTCCCGGTCCGGCAAAGCTGCGCTTTTACATTCTCATCCTCCTGTCCACATCCCTCCATGGCCCTCGCCCCTCCCTATCTCTGTAATCTCCTCCAGCCCCACAACCCCCCCCCCCCTCCCCCGAGATGTCTGCACTCCTCTAATTCTGCCCTCCTGAGCATCCCTGATTATAATCGCTCCACCATCGGTGGCCGTGCCTTCTGTTGCCTGGGCGCCAAGCTCTGGAACTCCCTCCCTAAACCTCCCCGCCTCTCTCTTTCCTCCTTTAAAACGCTCCTTAAAACCTACCTCTGTGACTGAGCTTTAGGTCACCTGCTCTAACATCTCCTTATGTGGCTCGGTGTCAAATTCTGACAACGCTCCTGTGAAGCGCCTTGCGACGTTTTATTACGTTACAGGTGCTATATAAATGTAAGGTACAATGGGATGTTGTGGTGGAAGAGTTGGAGCCCAGGAGGAGGAAGGGGAGCTTCTGTGGGTCAAACTGCTCCCGGATTGTGTGCATTATCAGAGGGTAAAAAATGAGAGATTGAGTTCTCTCACCACCAGGTGTGCACCGACCTGACCGTGTACCTTACCTGTCCACGAGCTGCACCTCTTCAACATCGTTTCATAAACCCTATACTTGTATGTGTCTGTAAGCCGCTCCCCTTTATCTGGACATGGCCTAGAGGCAGGCTTGTATGGTACAGGGATGGACCAGGAGGAGGACATTCAGCCCCTCTTCCACCATTCAATCAGATCACGGCTGATCTGTATCCTAACTCCATCCACCTGCCTTGGTTCCGTAACCTTTAATACCCTGACCCAACAAAAATCTATCGATCTCAGTTTAGAGTGGGAATAAACGGGTCCTTTTCAGAATGGCAGGCAGTGACTAGTGGGGTACCGCAGGGCTCAGTGCTGGGACCCCAACTATTTACAATATACATTAATGACTTAGACGAAGGAATTGAGTGTAATATCTCCAAGTTTGCAGATGACACGAAGCTGGGTGGCAGTGTGAGCTGTGAGGAGGATGCTAAGAGGCTGCAGGGTGACTTGGACAGATTAGGTGAGTGGGCAAATGCATGGTAAATGCAGTATAATGTGGATAAATGTGAGGTTATCCATTTTGGTGGCAAAAACAGGAAGGCAGAATATTATCTGAATGGTGACAGATTAGGAAAAGGGGAGGTGCAACGAGACCTGGGTGTCATGGTACATCAGTCATTGAAAGTTGGCATGCAGGTACAGCAGGTGGTGAAGAAGGCAAATGGCATGTTGGCCTTCATCGCGAGGGGATTTTGACTATATGAGCAGGGAGGTCTTACTGCAGTTGTACAGGGCCTTGGTGAGGCCACACCTGGAGTATTGTGTACAGTTTTGGTTTCCTAATCTGAGGAAGGACATTCTTGCTATTGAGGGAATGCAGCGAAGGTTCACCAGACTGATTCCTGGGATGGCAGGACTGACATATGAGGAGAGACTGGATCGACTGGGCCTGTATTCACTGGAGTTTAGAAGAATGAGAGGGGATCTCATAGAAACATATAAAATTCTGACTGGACTGGACAGGTTAGATGCAGGAAGAATGTTCCCGATGTTGGGGAAGTCCAGAACCAGGGGTCACAGTCTAAGGATAAGGGGTAAGCCATTTCGGACCGAGATGAGGAGAAACTTCTTCACTCAGAGAATTGTGAACCTGTGGAATTCTCTACCGGAGAAAGTTGTTGATGCCAGTTCGTTAGATATATTCAAGAGGGAGTTAGATGTGGCCCTTACGGCTAAAGGGATCAAGGGGTATGGAGAGAAAGCAGGAATGGGGTACTGAGGTGAATGATCAGCCATGATCTTATTGAATGGTGGTGCAGGCTCGAAGGGCCGAATGGCCTACTCCTGCACCTATTTTCTATGTTAATTTCCAATTGACGCCCCTCAGTCTCAATAGATCTTGGGGGAGAGAGTTCCAGGTTCCCGCTGCCCTTTGTGTGAAGAGGTGCTTCCTGACATCACCCTGAACGGCCGGGCTCTGATGTTAAGGGATGCCCCCCTTGTTCTGGACTGCCCCACCCAAGGAAACAGCTTCTATCGATCCACCCGATCAACTCCTTTAATCATCTCAAATCCCTCGATGACACCAGCCCACGATCGTCGATATTCAAAGGCATGCGAGCCCTGTCAGCACAACCTGTGCTCATATTCAAAGCTCTTTAGCAAGGACAAACAAAGACCTGTATTTATATAGCGCCTTTCACAACCACTGGATTTTACAGCCAATGAGGTGCTTTATGACATGTAGCCACTGCTGCTCCTTGTTTAAGGAGCGATAGAATTGCTTTGGAGGCAGTTCAGAGAAGGTTCACGAGGTTGATTCCAGGGATGAGGGGGTTGACTTATGAGGAAAGGTTGAGTAGGTTGGGCCTCTACTCATTGGAATTTAGAAAAATGAGAGGTGATCTTATCGAAACGTATAAGATAATGAGGGGGCTCGACAAGGTGGATGCAGAGAGGATATTTCCCCCCGTGGGGGAATCTATAACTAGGGGGCATAGTTTCAGAATAAGGGACCGCCCATTTAAAACGGAGATGAGGAGGAATTTCTTCTCTCAGAGGGTTGTGAATCTGTGGAATTCTCTGCCCCAGAGAGCTGTGGAGGCTGGGTCATTGAATATATTTAAGGTGGAGATAGACAGATTTTTGAGCGATAAGGGGGTAAAGGGTTATCGGGAGCGGGTGGGGAAATGGAGCTGAGTCCATGATCAGATCAGCCATGGTCTTATTGAATGGCGGAGCAGGCTCGAGGGGCCAAGTGGCCGACTCCTGCTCCTATTTCTTATGTTTTTATGTAATGTGGGAAACACAGAAGTCAATTTGCGCACAGCAAGCTCCCTCAAACAGCAATGTGATAATGACCAGATAATCTGTATTTTTAGCGATGTTGGTCGAGGGATAAATATTGGCCCCAGGACACCAGGGAGAACTCGTCTTCAAAATAGTGCCGTGGGATCTTTTACATCCACCTGAGAGAGCAGACCGGGCCTTGGTTTAACGTTTCCTCTGAAAGACGGCCCCTCCGACAGTGCAGTGCTCCCTCAGTAATGCCCCTCCGACAGTGCGGCGCTCCCTCAGTAATGCCCCTCCGACAGTGCGGCGCTCCCTCAGTACTGCCCCTCCGACAGTGCGGCGCTCCCTCGGTACTGCCCCTCCGACAGTGTGGCGCTCCCTCAGTACTGCCCCTCCAACAGTGCGGCGCTCCCTCAGTACTGCCCCTCCAACAGTGCAGCGCTCCCTCAGTACTGCCCCTCCGACAGTGCGGCACTCCCTCAGTACTGCCCCTCCGACAGTGCGGCGCTCCCTCAGTACTGCCCCTCCGACAGTGCGGCGCTCCCTCAGTACTGCCCCTCCGACAGTGCGGTGCTCCCTCAGTACTGCCCCTCCGACAGTGTGGCGCTCCCTCAGTACTGCCCCTCCAACAGTGCGGCGCTCCCTCAGTACTGCCCCTCCGACAGTGCGGCGCTCCCTCAGTATGATTCTGGTGAATCTGCA
This sequence comes from Pristiophorus japonicus, assembly GCF_044704955.1. Taxonomy (NCBI): domain Eukaryota; kingdom Metazoa; phylum Chordata; class Chondrichthyes; family Pristiophoridae; genus Pristiophorus; species Pristiophorus japonicus. The sequence continues at coordinate 3,329,054 of NC_092000.1, read as the reverse complement.
CTGCACCCAATCTAAGGCCAATTATTCCTGAGGTGCGGGCCCAGAACTAGGCACTCTGCTCTCAGTGAGGTTGAACTAGAGCTTTATGTGACCTTTAACTAATTTGTGTTTTTGTCCAGAGGAATGTTGTGGTAGCGTTGGCTCTGCTTGGAGGCGTGTCGTTTCTCGTTGCCGTGGTGCACTATATCCATCAGTCTCCCTATCCCATAGTACTCTCCCAGTTGGCGGGGGAGTCGGGGGGCAGTGGCCTGAGTCACTTGTTTGGTGGATTCGGACGGAATGACAAGGTGCTAAGGGGCTACGTCAGCCTGCCGGAGCAACAGGTGAGTGAGGGCTGGGACAGCTCACCACTGACGCTGCGTCACATGTACACCTGCTTTCACACAGTGTCTTGCACCACCGCAGGATGTCCCAAGGCACAATCTGCGCACAGCAAGCTCCCACAAACAGCAATGTGATAATGAGGAGACCGTCTGTTTTAGTTATGCTAGTTTACACCGGATATACGGCACAGAAACAGGCCATTCGGCCCAACCAGTCCGTGCCGGCGTTTATGCTCCACTCGAGCCTCCTCCCGTCTTTCCTCATCTAACTCTATCAGCGTAACCCTCTATTCCTTCTCCCCCATATGCTTGTCTAGCCTCCCTGTTAAGTATTGAATAACTCCACGAGGTTAAGTACGGTGAGCTAGTTCAGGCATGACCTTACTCCAGTTTATTTATTCTCAAAGTGAAGAGTCTACATGGCTGCCAACATTATATACACGGCCTGCATGTATCTGCCAGTGACCATTAAGACTCCGATAGTCGCGCCCTCTGGTGGCAGGTAAAACCCAGTTAACATACATAACATCATTCCCCCCCCCAAAGTCCTTGGTACAGGTTGTATTTACAAGTTGAGACGGCCCGGGGCCTTCCGCTCCCTGGTTGATTTTCTCAGTTCGAACCCAAGCTTGGGTGAGTTAGTGGGACCATTGCTACATTGCGGAGCAGTCGGTCTGACAGGACTGTCGGAGATGGTCGGTTCGTCTTCGTGAATGACACATGTGTCAACTGATGGTTGGATGTGTGTTGGTTGGTCGATGATGATGCCATCTTCAATTTGTTCTGGGTTGTCTGTGAATCGCAGTTTGGTTTGGTCGATGTACCTCTTGCACGTTTGGCCATTTAACAGTTTGACTACAAACACCCTGTTCCCCTCCTTGGCCAAAACCGTGCCAGCAACCCACTTTGGACCATGACCATAACTCAGGACAAACACAGGGTCATGAACAGCAACGTCACGTGATACGGCCGCGCGATCGTGGTACCATTGCTGCCGTTGCCTTCTGGTTTCGACGTGATCGTTGAGATCCAGGTGTGCAAGGGAGAGCCTGGTTTTGAGGCCTCTCTTCATTAACAGCTCGGCAGGAGGGACCCCGGTGAGCGAGTGGGGTCTCGTCCAGTAACTGAGCAGAATGCGGGACAAGCGAGTCTGTAGGGAGCCGTGAGTCGCGCGTTTTAGGCTCTGCTTAATGGTTTGGACAGCCGCTCCGCTTGACCGCTGGACACGGGTTTGAAAGGGGCATGCTTGATTCCATTACTGGTCATAAACTCGTGGTACTCCAAACTGGTGAAACACAGTCCGTTGTCGCTGACAAGGACGTCGGACAGGCCATGGGTGGCGAACATGGCCCGGAGGTTTTCAATAATGGCTGTGGACGTGCTGGATGACATGATTACACATTCAATCCATTTGGAGTAAGCATTCACTATCACTAAAAACATTTTGTCGAGAAAGGGGCCGGCAAAGTCTATGTGGATCCTTGACCACGGTTTGGATGGCCAGGACCACAGACTCAGTGGAGCCTCCACAGGTGCGTTACTCAGTTGCAAGCAAGTGTTGCACTGATGCACGCATGACTCCAAGTCCGAGTCAATGCCGGGCCACCAAACGTGAGACCTGGCAGTGGCCTTCATCATGGCAATGCCTGGGTGGGTACTGTGTAAATCTCACACAAAAGTTTCCCTGCCTTTTTTTGGCATAACAACACGATTACCCCATAACAGACGATCAGACTGAATAGACAATTCATCTTTGCGGTGGCTATAAGGCTTAATTTCATCCTGCATCTCCCTGGGAATGGCTGACCGATTTCCATTTAGGCCACACCTTTTTATGCTTGACAGTACAGGATCCTGGCTGGTCCAGGTCCTAATTTGGTGAGCCATGACGGGTGACCCCTCGCTCTCGAAAGCGTCCATGACCAGCAGCAAGCCTGCGAGCTGCGGCATTTCCACCCCGGTTGTGGGCAATGGTCGCTGGCTAAGCGCATCAGCACAGTTTTCAGTCCCTGGTCTGTGGCGGATAATGTCAGTGCCCATCTTTGGATGCGGGACGAGGCATTGGTGCTCATACCTTTGCTCTCAGCAAACAATGAAATGAGCGGCTTGTGGTCTGTTTCAAGCTCAAACCGAAGCCCAAACAGGTTTGGTGCATTTTCCTAACTCCATATTATTGTGTTCCTAACACAGATGAGACTGCACACAGGGAGGTTAAAGTAATAGTGACCTCAGTCTTTATTAAGACACTCCAGAGTGAGGAACAGGCCTTAGGGGCCGGCTTATATACAGTGCTCCCAAGGGATGCTGGGATCCCTTGGGACTTCAGGTAATGCGCTCCCTGGTGGCGGAACATGGGAGTGCATGCTTTACAGATACACAACATCACTCCCCCCCCCCCCCCAAAGTCAGTGAAAACTATTTACAAGGTGAGGTGGTCGGGAGCCCTTCTTTCCCTGGTGGACCGCCTCGGTACAAATGTCTGTTCTGGTGTGTTGGCTGTGCCCTCGCTGGGCTGGCGTGTTGTTGGCCCTGCAGGGCTGCTGGGTGAGCCTGGCCTTGCTGGGCTGTTGGGCATGATGGGTTCGATTTCCTGGTCCGGGGTGGTGTCGTTGATCCCTTGGGTGTGTGTTGTGGGCTCGATAAAGGTGGTGTCTGCTGTGGGTTGTTCAGGGCAGTCTGTGAATTCTGCAAATTTGTCCATTGTCTAGTTTGACTACAAGCACCCTACTCCCTTCTTTAGCTATCACCGTGCCCGAGATCCACTTGGGACCATGTCCATAGTTTAGCACATACACAGGATCATTCAGATCAATTTCCCGTGACACAGTGGCGCGACCATCGTTTACATTTTGTTGCTGCCGCCTGCTCTCTACCTGCTCTCTACCTGATCATGCAGGTTGGGGTGAACCAGCGAGAGTCTGGTTTTAAGTGTCCTTTTCATGAGTAGCCCTGTGAGCGAGTGGGGTCTCATGCGGTAGCTGAGCAGTACTCGAGACAGGCGAGTTTGGAGTGAGCCTTCTGTGACTCGTTTAAGGCTCTGTTTGATGGTTTGTACTGCCAGCTCTGCCTGCCCATTGGAGGCTGGTTTAAACGGGGCCGAGGTGACATGTTTGATCCCATTGCGGGTCATGAATTCTTTAAATTCGGCACTGGTGAAACATGGCCCGTTGTCACTGACCAGTATGTCAGGCAGGCCGTGGGTGGCAAACATGGCCCTCAGGCTTTCAATGGTGGCGGTGGCGGTGCTTCCCGACATTATTTCACATTCAATCCATTTTGAAAAAGCATCCACCACCACCAGGATCAGATTAGAGGGAGCAGGATAGTTAGAATAAATACGTGGCTTGAGCAGTGGTGCAAGAGGGAGGGATTCAAATTCCTGGGACATTGGAACCAGTTCTGGGGAAGTGGGACCTGTACAAAAGGGACGGTCTGCACTTGGGCAGGACTGGAACTGATGTCCTAGTGGTAATATTTGCTAATGCAGTTCGGGAGTGTTTAAACTAATATGGCAGGGGGATGGGAACCTATGCAGCGAGATAGGGCGAAGTAATATGGAGTCAGAAACAGATGTAGAAAGGTAAAAAGCAATAGTAGAAGGCCGAGTAAACAAAGGCAAGAAACAAAAAGGGCCACACTACATCATAATTCTAAAAGGACAAAGGGTGTTAAAAAAAACAAGCCTGAAGGCTTTGTGTCTTAATGCAAGGAGTATCCATAATAAGGTGGAGGAATTAACTGTGCAAATAGATGTTAACAAATATGATGTGATTGGGATTACAGAGACGTGGCTCCAAGATGATCAGGGCTGGGAACTCAACATCCAGGGGTATTCAACATTCAGGAAGGATAGAATAAAAGGAAAAGGAGGTGGGGTAGCATTGCTGGTTAAAGAGGAGATTAATGCAATAGTTAGGAAGGACATTAGCTTGGATGATGTGGAATCCATATGGGTAGAGCTGCAGAACACCAAAGGGCAAAAAACGTTAGTGGGAGTTGTGTACAGACCTCCAAACAGTAGTAGTGATGTTGGGGAGGGCATCAAACAGGAAATTAGGGGTGCATGCAATAAAGGTGCAGCAGTTATCATGAGTGACTTTAATATGCACATAGATTGGGCTAACCAAACTGGAAGCAATACGGTGGAGGAGGAATTCCTGGAGTGCATAAGGGATGGTTTTCTAGACCAATATGTCGAGGAACCAACTAGGGGGGAGGCCATCTTAGACTGGGTGTTGTGTAATGAGAGAGGATTAATTAGCAATCTCATTGTGCGAGGCCCCTTGGGGAAGAGTGACCATAATATGGTGGAATTCTACATTAGGATGGAGAATGAAACAGTTAATTCAGAGACCATGGTCCAGAACTTAAAGAAGGGTAACTTTGAAGGTATGAGCCTTGAATTGACTAGGATAGATTGGCGAATGATACTTAAGGGGTTGACTGTGGGCAATGGCAGACATTTAGAGACCGCATGGATGAACTACAACAATTGTACATCCCTGTCTGGCGTAAAAATAAAAAAGGGAAGGTGGCTCAACCGTGGCTATCAAGGGAAATCAGGGATAGTATTAAAGCCAAGAAAGTGGCATAAAAATTGGCCAGAAATAGCAGTGAACCTGGGGACTGGGAGAAATTTAGAACTCAGCAGAGGAGGACAAAGGGTTTGAATAGGGCAGGGAAAATAGAGTACGAGAGGAAGCTTGCAGGGAACATTAAGACGGACTGCAAAAGTTTCTATAGATATGTAAAGAGAAAAAGGTTAGTAAAGACAAACGTAGGTCCCCTGCAGTCAGAACCAGGGGAAGTCATAACGGGAAACAAAAAAATGGCAGACCAATTGAACAAGTACTTTGGTTCGGTATTCACTAAGGAGGACACAAACAACCTTCCGGATATAAAAGGGGTCAGAAGGAGGAACTGAGGCAAATCCTTATTAGTCGGGAAATTGTGTTGGGGAAATTGATGGGATTGAAGGCCGATAAATCCCCAGGGCTTGATGGACTGCATCCCAGAGTACTTAAGGAGGTGGCCTTGGAAATAGCGGATGCATTGACAGTCATTTTCCAACATTCCATAGACTCTGGATCAGTTCCTATGGAGTGGAGGGTAGCCAATGTAACCCCACTTTTAAAAAAAGGAGGGAGAGAGAAAACAGGGAATTATAGACCGGTCAGCCTGACATCGGTAGTGGGTAAAATGATGGAATCAATTATTAAGGATGTCATAGCAGCGCATTTGGAAAGAGGTGACATGATAGGTCCAAGTCAGCATGGATTTGTGAAAGGGAAATCATGCTTGACAAATCTTCTGGAATTTTTTGAGGATGTTTCCAGTAGAGTGGACAAGGGAGAACCAGTTGATGTGGTATATTTGGACTTTCAGAAGACTTTCGACAAGGTCCCACACAAGAGATTAATGTGCAAAGTTAAAGCACATGGGATTGGGGGTAGTATGCTGACATGGATTGAGTACTGGTTGTCAGACAGGAAGCAAAGAGTAGGAGTAAATGGGTACTTTTCAGAATGGCAGGCAGTGACTAGTGGGGTACCGCAGGGTTCTGTGCTGGGGCCCCAGCTGTTTACTTTGTACATTAATGATTTAGACGAGGGGATTAAATGTAGTATCTCCAAATTTGCGGATGACACTAAGTTGGGTGGCAGTGTGAGCTGCGAGGTGGATGCTATGAGGCTGCAGAGTGACTTGGATAGGTTAGGTGAGTGGGCAAATGCATGGCAGATGAAGTATAATGTGGATAAATGTGAGGTTATCCACTTTGGTGGTAAAAACAGAAAGACAGACTATTATCTGAATGGTGACAGATTAGGAAAAGGGGAGGTGCAACGAGACCTGGGTGTCATGGTACATCAGTCATTGAAGGTTGGCATGCAGGTACAGCAGGCGGTTAAGAAAGCAAATGGCATGTTGGCCTTCATAGCGAGAGGATTTGAGTACAGGGACAGGGAGGTGTTGCTACAGTTGTACAGGACCTTGGTGAGACCACACCTGGAGTATTGTGTACAGTTTTGGTCTCCTAACTTGAGGAAGGACATTCTTGCTATTGAGGGAGTGCAGCGAAGGTTCACCAGACTGATTCCCGGGATGGCGGGACTGACATATCAAGAAAGACTGGATCAACTGGGCTTGTATTCACTGGAGTTCAGAAGAATGAGAGGGGATCTCATAGAAACGTTTAAAATTGTGATGGGTTTAGACAGGTTAGATGCAGGAAGAATGTTCCCAATGTTGGGGAAGTCCAGAACCAGGGGTCACAGTCTAAGGATAAGGGGTAAGCCATTTAGGGCCGAGATGAGGAAAAACTTCTTCACCCAGAGAGTGGTGAATTCTCTACCACAGAAAGTTGTTGAGGCCAATTCACTAAATATATTCAAAAAGGAGTTAGATGTAGTCCTTACTACTAGGGAGATCAAGGGGTATGGCGAGAAAGCAGGAATGGGGTACTGAAGTTGCATGTTCAGCCATTAACTCATTGAATGGCGATGCAGGCTCGAAGGGCCGAATGGCCTACTCCTGCACCTATTTTCTATGTTTCTATGTTTACCGAGAAATGGACCCACGTAGTTGACATGGATCCTTGACCATGGTCTGGAAGACCAGGACCACAAACTTAGTGGTGCCTCTCTGGGCACGTTGCTTAACTGAGCACACACGCTGCATTGCCGTACACAGGACTCTAAGTCAGAGTCGATACTGGGCCACCACACATGGGATTTGGCTATCGCTTTCATCATTACTATACCCAGGTTTGTGCTGTGGAGATCCGAGATGAACGTCTCCCTGCCCTTTTTGGGTAGCACTACGTGATTACCCCACAACAGACAGTCCTTTTGCCGCTGGAATAGCTTGATTAGCTCTTGCATTTCAACGGGGATGCTGGCCCAGCTCCCATGCAGTACAGAGTACGTGGGACAGCAGAGGATCTTGGCTGGTCCAAGTCCTAATCTGGCGAGCCATGACAGGTGATTTATCATTTTCAAACGCTTCCATGACCATCAACAAGTCTGCGGGCTGCGCCACCATCAATAAATTTGCAGGTTGCGCCATTTCCACCCCCGTGGTGGGCAATGGTAGCCGACTGAGAGCATCCGCACAGTTCTCGGTGCCTGGCCTGTGGCGGATGGTATAGTTATATGCTGATAGCGTGAGTGCCCACCTTTGTATGCGGGCTGAGGCATTAGTATTTATCCCCTTGTTTTCAGCGAACAGGGATATGAGGGGTTTTTGAACGGTTTCCAGCTCAAATTTGAGGCCAAACAGGTACTGATACATTTTCTTTACCCCAAACACACACGCTAATGCCTCTTTCTCAATCATGCTGTAGGCCCTCTCGGCCTTAGACAAGCTCCTGGATGCATAGGCGACAGGTTGCAACTTCCCCGCAACGTTAGCTTGTTGGAATACACACCCGACTCCGTACGACGACGCGTCACATGCTAGCACAAGTCTTTTACACGGGTTATACAATACAAGCAGCTTGTTGGAGCATAAAATGTTTCTGGCTTTCTCAAAAACAATTACGTGTTTTTTTTCCCCATACCCAGTTCTCACCTTTACGCAATAACACATGTAGGGGCTCTAAGAGGGTGCTTAACCCCGGTAGGAAGTTACCAAAATAGTTGAGTCCCAGGAACGACCGCAGCTCCGTGACATTCTGTGGCCTGGGCGCATTCCTGATGGCCTCTGTCTTGGTGTCTGTGGGCCGAATGCCGTCCGCCACGATCTTTCTCCGCAAAAACTCCACTTCTGTTGCCATGAAGACACATTTCGACCCCTTCAGTCGCAGCCCTACGTGATCCAGTCGCTGGAGGACCTCCTCCAGGTTTTGTAGGTGCTCGACAGTGTCCCGACCCGTGACCTATATGTCGTCCTGAAAAACCGACTTGAGTAGGCTCTCCATGTTTCTCTGGAAGATCGCTGCAGCCGACCGAATTCCAAACGGGCATCTGTTGTAGATGAACAGTCCCTTGTGTGTGTTGAGGCCCTTCGAAGACTCCTCCAGCTCCTGCGTCATGTAAGCCGAAGTCAGGTCAAGCTTGGTGAATGTCTTGCCTCCTGCCAGCGTCGCAAATAGGTCGTCTGCCTTAGGTAGCGGGTATTGGTCCTGTAGCGAGAAATAATTAATAGTTCCTTTATAATCGCCGCAAATCCTGACCGTGCCATCACTTTTGAGTACTGGAACAATCGGGCTGGCCCACTCGCTGAATTCCACGGGGGAGATGATGCCCTCGCGTTGCAGTCTGTCCAGCTCGATTTCCACTCTCTCCCTCATCATGTGAGGTACCGCTCGCGCCTTGTGGTGAATGGGTCATGCCTCTGGGACCAAGTGGATCCGCACCTTCGCCCCGGAAAAGTTTCCAATGCCTGGCTCAAAAAGAGAAGGAAATTTGTTCAGAACCTGGGTACATGAGGCCTCATCGACATGTGATAGCGCTCGGATGTCATCCCAGTTCCAGTGGATTTTGCCCAGCCAGCTCCTTCCAAGCAGTGTGGGGCCATCGCCCGGGACAATCCAGAGTGGCAGTTCGTGCACCGTGCCCTCGTAGGTGACCTTGACCATGGCGTTGCCCAGGACAGTGAGGAGCTCTTTGGTGTACATTCTCAGTTTCGTGTGGATGGGGCTCAGGGCTGGTCTGAGTGCCTTGTTGCACCACAGTCTCTCAAACATCTTTTTACTCATGATGGATTGGCTAGCGCCAGTGTCCAGTTCCATGGCTACGGGTAAGCCATTCAATTTTACATTTAGCATTATAGGTGGACATTTCATCAAAAATGTGTGCACCACATGTACTTCAGCATCTTGAGGCTCGAAATTGCTTTGATCCACCATGGTACGATCTTCCTCTGTCTTGTGGTGGTTAGCAGGTTTTGCAGAGCTGCAAGCTCGTTGGAGGTGCCCCATTATTCCACAGCTCTTGCAAACATACCCTTTGAAGCGGCATGAATAGGCTGAATGGAAGCCTCCACAACGCAACAAGGTGTGAATTGCCTTGCATTCATCCTTTGTTGCGGACTCTGAGTCATCTGGGTCACCTGAGGCCTGCTGGCAGTTGCAGACTCATGGTTTCTGCCCTGTACATTTCTGCTCGCAAACACAGTTCCAGTTAATTTATGAACATTGCTAGCACTTGTGTGCTGAGAGATTTGTTTGGTGTTATCACTGGTGGACATAAACGCCTGTGCTATCGCAATGGCCTTACTGAGGGTCGGTGTCTCTACAGTCAAAAGTTTTCATAGAATGGTCTCGTGGCCAATGCCCAGTACAAAAAAGTCTCTGAGCATTTGCTCCAGGTAACCATCAAACTCACATTGTCCTGCAAGTCACCTTAGCTCGGCGACATAGCTCGCCACTTCCTGACCTTCAGATAGCTGGCACGTGTAGAACCGATACCTCGCCATCAGCACGCTTTCCCTTGGGTTAAGATGCTCCCGAACCAGTGTACACAGCTCCTCATATGACTTATCTGTGGGTTTCACCGAAGCCAGAAGATTCTTCATGAGGCTGTAGGTCAGTGCCCCGCAGACTGTGAGGAGGACCGCTCTCCTTTTTGCAGCGCTTCCTTCTCCGTCCAGCTTGTTGGCTACAAAGTACTGTCTAGCCGTTCGACATAGGCTTCCCAGTCCTCACCCTCCGAGAACTTCTCCAGGATGCCCACAGTTTGCTCCAGTTTGCATTGGATTTGTATACTCGTCGCCAGTTATTGTGTTCCTAACACAGATGAGACTGCACACAGGGAGGTTAACGTAACAGTGACCTCAGTCTTTATTAAACCACTCCAGAGTGAGGAACAGGCCTTAGGGGCCGGCTTAGGGGACTTCAGGGGATGCGCTCCCTGGTGGCGGAACTTGGGAGTGCATGCTTTACAGATACACAACACATGTACGCATGCTAAAGCCTCTTTCTCTACCATACAATTGGCTCTTTCAGCCTTAGACAGACTTCTGGATGCGCATGCAACTGGTTGGAGTTTGCCTGATACATTGGCTTGCTGGAGCATACAACCAACCCCATATGAGGCAGCGTCGCAGGCCAGCACTAACCACTTACATGGGTCATAGTGTACCAGCAATTTATTGGAACATAGCAGGTTCCTGGCCTCAAAGGCTCTGTCTTGAGATTTGCCCCAAACCCAGTCATTACCCTTTCTCAGCAACATGTTCAAGGGCTCTAGCAATGTGCTCAAACTAGGTAGAAAGTTACCAAAATAGTTGAGAAGACCCAGGAACGAACGCAGCTCCGTCACACTCTGGGGTCTGGGTGCATTCTTGATGGCCTCTGTCTTCAAGTCCGTAGGCCTGATGCCGTCTGCTGCAATCTTTCTCCTCTGGTGCCATGAAAATGCACTTGGATGTAGAACCTCTCCCAGGTTGTGCAGATGTTCGGTGGTGTCACGACCAGCGATCAGGATGTCATCTTGGAACACGACGGTTCTCGGGATGGACTTCAGCAAACTCTTCATGTTTCTTTGAAATATGGCTGCCGCTGAGCGAATTCCAAAAGGGCATCTGTGGTATATGAACAGTCCTTTGTGCGTGTTGATGCACATCAGTTTTTTTGACAATTCGACCAGCTCCTGTGTCATGTAAGCGGAGGTCAGGTCCAATTTGGTGAACGACTTCCCCCCCGCGAGCATTGCAAACAGGTCATCAGCCTTGGGTAACAGGTACTGATCCTGTATCGAGACTGGGTTGATCGTTACTTTGTAGTCGCCGCAGATCCTGACTGGGCCATCACTTTTTAACACCAGGACAATTGGACTGGCCCATTCACTGAACTCGACTAGTGATATGATTCCTTCCCGTTGAAGTCTGTCCAGTTCGATCTCGACCTTCTCCTTCATCATGGACGGAACCGCCCGAGCCTTGTGATGGACGGGTCTTGCATCCGGGCCCAGGTGGATCTGCACCTTGGCTCCCGTGAAGTTGCCGATGCCCGGTTCGAACAACGAGGGAAACTTGCTCAGCACTTGAGCACACGAAGTGTCATCCACTGATGATACGGCTTTAATATCGTTCCACTTCCATTTAATTTTCTCAACTCCTGCTGAACAGCGTTGGGCCATTGCCTGGAACGATCCACAACGATAAATCATGCACAGCTCCATCGTACGATACCTTTACTGCCGCACTGCCAATGACTGGTATGAGCTCTTTGGTGTTGGTACGCAGCTTCGCATTGATTGGGCTCAGTTTGGGTCTTCCTGCCTTAGTGTCCCACAGCTTTTCGAAAGCCCTCTGGCTCATTATTGACTGACTCGCGTCCGTGTCCAATCCCATGGATACTGGAACCCCATTTAATTTAACTTCCAGCATTATCGGAGGACTTTTGGTAAAAGAATGTACCCCATACACTTCTTCATCCTGTACCTCGGGTTGAGTTGCCTGTGTGGCTTGATCCACGCTGGATCGATCATCCTCAGCCACGTGGTGTGTCGCAGCACGCTTGCTCGGTTGCGGACACATTCGCTGAAGGTGCCCCATTGTTGCACAGTCTTTGCACACGTATTGCTTGAATCGGCATTGATGGTCCCGATGATAGCCCCCGCAATGCCAACAAGGCGAGATTTGATTCACCCCCGATGGCGGACTTTGAGCAGTTACAGGTCGTACGAACACGGACGAGTAGGCCCTGCCATGTGCAGCTCTGACTGCCGACGATATTATTTTATGCACAGCACTTGCCGGTGAGTTTCGATGCTGAGAAGATATCTGTGCCGAGGATATGCACGCCTGGGCGATCGTGATGGCCCTGCTCAGGTCTAGAGATTCAGCAGCCAGCAGCTTTCGAAGGATGATCTCGTGGCCAATGCCAAGCACGAAAAAGTCCCGCAGCATTTCCTCCAACGCAGCTCCGAAGTTGCACGGCCCAGCGAGATGTCTCAGGTCGGCAACAAATTCTGCCACATCCTGGCCCTCGGAGCGATTGTGCGTATAGAAACGATACTTCGCCATGATGATGCTTTCCTTCGGTTTAAAGTGGTTCCGAACCAGCGTACACAATTCATCGTCAGTCTTACCCATTGGTCGAGTCGGTGAGAGTAGATTCTTGATAAGGCCATAAATTTTTGACCCACAAACGGTGAGGAGAACAGCCCTGTGCTTAATTGCGTTATCGGTTCCTTCCTATCCGTTAGCTACGAAGTACTGGTCGAGGTGATCAGTGAAATCCTCCCAGTCTTCCCCCTCCATGAATCTCTGCAAAATTCCAACTGACATGGTAGCGTGAAAGTTCGTATTTTTAACTCGTCACCAATTGTTAAGTATCGAATAACTCCACGAGGCTAAGTACGGTGAGCTAGTTCAGGCATGGCCGTACTCCAGTTTATTTATTCTCAAATTGAGGATTCAACATGGCTGCCAACATTATAGACACGGTTTGCACGTGTTTGCCAGTGACCATTAGGACTCTGACAGTCGCGCCCTCTGGTGGCAGGTAAAACCCGGTTAACATACATAACACTCTCTTTAAATGCATCGATACTATTCACTTCAACAAATATTGTGGGATAAATATTGGAGAGAGCTCCCCTGCTCTTTAAGTAGTGCTGTGGGATCTTTTCCGTCCACCAGAGAGAGGAGACAGGGCCTCGGTTTAACATCTCATCCAAAAGACGGCACCTCCAACAGTGCAGCGCTCCCTCAGTACCGCCCCTCCGACAGTGCGGCACTCCATCAGTACTGCCCCTCCGACAGTGCGGCGCTCCCTCAGTACTGCCCCTCCGACAGTACGGCACTCCCTCAGTACTGCCCCTCCGACAGTGCGGCACTCCCTCAGTACTGCCCCTCCGACAGTGCGGCGCTCCCTCAGTACTGCCCCTCCGACAGTGCGGCACTCCCTCAGTACTGCCCCTCCGACAGTGCGGCACTCCCTCAGTACTGCCCCTCCGACAATGCGGCGCTCCCTCAGTACTGCACTGGGAGTGTCAGCCTGGATTTATGTGCTCAAGTCTGCGGAGTGGGACTTGAACCCCGACCTTCTGACTCAGAGGCAGGGGACAAGTTTGGGCTCCCAGCCGGCTGACCCTCACTGTCGACCCTCACCCTTTGAATGGCTGCTGAGGCAGTGATCGAAGGGGAGATGTTTGGATGGGAGTGGAAAGGAGCACAAATTGAGGGCTGTAATCGAGGGCGCCATCTGGTGGACGACTGCTCCATCATCATCATCATCATCATCATAGGCAGTCCCTCGGAATCGAGGAAGACTTGCTTCCACTCTTAGCATGAGTCCTTAGGTGGCTGAACAGTCCAATACGAGAGCCACAGTCCCTGTCACAGGTGGGACAGACAGTGGTTGAGGGAAGGGGTGGGTGGGACTGGTTTGCCGCACGCTCCTTCCGCTGCCTGCGCTTGGTTTCTGCATGCTCTCAGCGACGAGACTCGAGGTGCTCAGCGCCCTCCCGGATGCACTTCCTCCACTTAGAGCGGGCTGGTCTTTGGGCCAGGGACTCCCAGGTGTCAGTGGGGATGTTGCATTTTATCAAGGAGGGTGGTCCTTGTAACGTTTCCTCTGCCCACCTTTGGCTCGTTTGCCGTGGAGGAGTTCCGAGTAGAGCGCTTGCTTTGGGAGTCTCGTGTCGGG
>NC_092000.1:3300134-3310134 GCF_044704955.1 Pristiophorus japonicus | reverse complement strand
GAGAACAGCCAGTTGTCGTGGTGCACATTGGTACCAACGACAAAGGTAAAAAAAAAGGGATAAGGTCCTACGAGACGAATTTAAGGAGCTAGGAGTTAAATTAAAAAGTAGGACCTCAAAAGTAGTAATCTCGGGATTGCTACCAGTGCCACGTGCTAGTCAGAGTAGGAATCGCAGGATAGCACAGATGAATACGTGGCTTGAGCAGTGGTGCAGCAGGGAGGGATTCAAATTCATGGAGCATTGGAACAGGTTCTGGGGGAGGTGGGACCAGTACAAACCGGATGGTCTGCACTTGGGCAGGAACGGAACCAATGTCCTAGGGGGAGTGTTTGCTAGTGCTGTTGGTGAGGAGTTAAACTAATATGGCAGGGGGATGGGAACCAATACAGGGAGACAGAGGGAAACAAAAAGGAGACAAAAACAAAAGACAGAAAAGAGATGAGTAAAAGTGGAGGGCAGAGAAACCAAAGGCAAGAAACAAAAAGGGCCACTGAATATAAAAGGGCTGCAGGAGGAGTAAAAACTAAAAATCATGGTTTAAAAACTAGGATGAAAACACTCTACCTAAATGCACGCAGCATTCGAAATAAAGTAAATGAGTTGACGGCACAAATCATTACAAATGGGTATGATTTGGTGGCCATTACAGAGACATGGTTGCAAGGTGGCCAGGACTGGGAATTAAACATACAGGGGTATCTGACGATTCGGAAAGATAGGCAGGAAGGGAAGGGAGGTGGGGTAGCTCTGTTAATAAAGGATGATATCAGGGCAGTTGTGAGGGATGATATTGGCTCCAATGAACAAAATGTTGAATCATTGTGGGTAGAGATTAGAGATAGTAAGGGGAAAAAGTCACTGGTCGGCGTAGTTTATAGGCCCCCAAATAATAACTTCATGGTGAGGCGGGCAATAATCAAGGGAATAATGGAGACATGTGAAAAAGGAACGGCAGTAGTCATGGGGGATTTTAACCTACATATCGATTGGTCAAATCAAATCGCAGGGGGTAGCCTGGAGGAGGAATTCATAGAATGCATAAGGGATTGTTTCTTAGAACAGTATGTAACAGAACCTACAAGGGAGCAAGCCATCTTAGATCTGGTCCTGTGTAACGAGACAAGGAAAAATAAACGATCTCCTCGTAAAAGATCCTCTTGGAATGAGTGATCACAATATGCTTGAAATTGTAATACAGATTGAGGATGAGGAAGTTGTGTCAGAAACGAGCGTACTATGCTTAAACAAAGGGGACTACAGTGGGATGAGGGCAGAGTTGGCTAAAGTAGACTGGAAACAAGGACTAAACGGTGGCACAATTGAGGAACAGTGGAGGACTTTTAAGGAGCTCTTTCATAATGCGCAACAAAAATATATTCCAGTGAAAAAAAAGGGCGGCAAGAGAAGAGATAACCAGCCGTGGATAACCAAGGAAATAAAGGAAAGTATCAAATCAAAGACCAATGCGTATAAGGTGGCCAAGGTTAGTGGGAAACTAGAGGATTGGGAAGATTTTAAGCAACAGCAAAGAATGACTAAAAAAGCAATAAAGAAAGGGAAGATAGATTACGAAGGTAAACTTGCGCAAAACATAAAAACATAGTAAAAGCTTTTACAGATATATAAAACGGAAAAGAGTGACTAAAGTAAATGTTGGTCCCTTAGAAGATGAAAAGGGGGATTTAATAATGGGAAATGTGGAAATGGCTGAGACCTTAAACAATTATTTTGCTTCCGTCTTCACAGTGGAAGACACAAAAACCATGCCAAAATTTGCTGGTCATAGGAATGTGGGAAGGGAGGACCTTGAGATGATCACTATCATTCGGGAGGTAGTGCTGGACAGACTAATGGGACTCAAGGTAGACAAGTCCCTTGGTCCTGATGAAATGCATCCCAGGGTATTAAAAGAGATGGCGGAAGTTATAGCAGATGCATTTGTTATAATCTACCAAAATTCTCTGGACTCTGGGGAGGTACCAGCGGATTGGAAAGCAGCTAATGTAACGCCTCTGTTTAAAAAAGGGGGCAGACAAAAGGCAGGTAACTATAGGCCGGTTAGTTTAACATCTGTAGTGGGGAAAATGCTTGAAACTATCATTAAAGAAGAAATAGCGGGACATCTAGATAGGAATAGTGCAATCAAGCAGACGCAGCATGGATTCATGAAGGGGAAATCATGTTTAACTAACTTACTGGAATTCTTTGAGGATATAACGAGCATGGCGGATAGAGGTGTACCGATGGATGTGGTGTATTTAGATTTCCAAAAGGCATTCGATAAGGTGCCACACAAAAGGTTACTGCAGAAGATAAAGGTACGTGGAGTCAGAGGAAATGTATTAGCATGGATCGAGAATTGGCTGGCTAACAGAAAGCAGAGAGTCGGGATAAATGGGTCCTTTTCCGGTTGGAAATCAGTGGTTAGTGGTGTGCCACAGGGATCAGTGCTGGGACCACAACTGTTTACAATATACATAGATGACCTGGAAGAGGGGACAGAGTGTAGTGCAACAAAATTTGCAGATGACACTAAGATTAGTGGGAAAGCGGGTTGTGTAGAGGACTCAGAGAGGCTGCAAGGAGATTTGGATAGGTTAAGCGAATGGGCTAAGGTTTGGCAGATGGAATACAATGTCGGAAAGTATGATGTCATCCACCTTGGGAAAAAAAACAGTAAAAGGGAATATTATTTGAATGGGAGAAATTACAACATGCTGCGGTGCAGAGGGACCTGGGGGTCCTTGTGCATGAAACCCAAAAGGTTAGTTTGCAGGTGCAGCAGGTAATCAGGAAGGCGAATGGAATGTTGGCCTTCATTGCGAGAGGGATGGAGTACAAAAGCAGGGAGGTCCTGCTGCAACTGTACAGGCTATTGGTGAGGCCGCACCTGGAGTACTGCGTGCAGTTTTGGTCACCTTACTCAAGGAAGGATATACTAGCTTTGGAGGGGGTACAGAGACGATTCACTAGGCTGATTCGAGAAATGAGGGGGTTACCTTACGATGATAGATTGAGTAGACTGGGTCTTTACTCCTTGGAGTTCAGAAGGATGAGGGGTGATCTTATAGAAACATTTAAAATCATGAAAGGGATAGACAAGATAGAGGCAGAGAGGTTGTTTCCACTGGTAGGGGAGACTAGAACTAGGGGGCACAGCCTCAAAATACGGAGGTGCCAATTTAAAACCGAGTTGAGAAAGAATTTCTTCTCCCAGAGGGTTGTGAATCTGTGGAATTCTCTGCCCAAGGAAGCAGTTGAGGCTGGCTCATTGAATGTTTTCAAGTCAAAGATAGATAGATTTTTAACCAATGAGGGAATTAAGGGTTACGGGGAGCGGGCGGGTAAGTGGAGCTGAGTCCACGACCAGATCAGCCATGATCTTATTGAATGGTGGAGCAGGCTCGAGGGGCTAGATGGCCTACTCCTGTTCCTAATTCTTATGTTCTTATGTTCTTAAACGTGGGATTTAATGGTCGTTGCCGACCCAAACCTGCGGGGGAGTTCCGATGCCGTGCTCCGTGCTGTCGGTGAATCCGGGCAGCACCGGGGTTTGTGACGGGTCAGATTTCTGCCGTAATCGGGGGGGGGCATCCCGGCACATGCCGAGGTCCATGTGACCTCCTTCAGTCCCCCCTTCGCTCCGGTGTGGCACAGGAGGAGGCCACTCGGCCCATCGGGCCTGTGCCGGCTCTCTGAGTCCCACTCACCCCGCTCTTTCCCCACTGCCCGGCAAATCTCTCCTTTTCAAATATTTATCCAATTCCTTTTTGAAAGTTACTATTGAATCTGCTCCCACCGCCCTTTCGGGCAGCGCGTTCCCGATCACAACAACTCGCTGCGTAAAAATAATCTCTCATCTCCCCTCTTGTGTTATTACCAATGACCTCAGATCTCTGTCCTCTGGTCATCGACTGTCCCGCCATTGGAAACCATTTCTGCCTATTTACTCTAAAAAACCCTCAGAACCCGAGACTTGACCTCTTTGACCCAAGGCTAGTGATGGGAGACCCAGCGTTAAGAGATCCCGGCAGTGAATGGCGAACAGTGACTCACGCTGCTGCCTGCGGATCCCATGGGAGGGCAAGGTGGAGCTCGGGGATGATACCTTCCAAAGTCGAATAGCCCGCTGGAAAGGGGCCGCTTCAGGGAGCAATCATTGGTCAGGGTCTCTGTACCCGGATGTCAGTTTCAGAAAAGGAGATTAAAAAATGGGAATAAAGTGCTAGCCGATCTCCTGTGGCATTGCTCTCCGTTAAAGTGCTGGAAAATAACGAAGAGATAAGTTCAGTTCTCTTTTTGTGAAGTGAACAAGAGTGATTGGGAATGAGTTTGAGGAAGAAAGTGTGGTGTGTGCCATATGCACGACTCTGAACATATTATAGATCGATATAAATAAGACTGACTCAGCCTGCGATCACTGCATCCCCTTCCTGCCTTACTTGCAACAACAACATCTTATATTTATATGACATCTTTAACATAATAAAATGTCCCAAGGCCCTACACAGGAGTGTTAGCAATAAAAGCAAAATTTGACACCAAGCTACATAAGGAGATGTTAGGGCAGATGACCAGAAGCTTGAGGAGATAAGGAGATGGGTGAGCGAGACTTGGTGCGAGTTATGGGCGGCAGTGTGTTGGGTGACCTCGAGTTTACGGAGGGTAGAACGTGGGAGGCCGGCCAGGAGTGCGTTGGAATAGTCGAGTCTGGAGGTGATATAGGGGTGGATGAGGGTTTCAGCAGCAGATGAGCTGAGGCAGGAACGGAGACGGAGGTGAAAATGGGCAGTCTTGGTGATAGAGGTAGGACGTTCAATTGGAATCAAGGTTGCGAAGCGACTTGATCAACCTTGGACAGTTGCCAGGGCGAGAGATTGATTCAGTGGAAAGTGAATGGATTTCAGCCACTTATTAATTCCAGCAAGTGGAGACTTTAAGGATAGAATTGAGAAATAGGAAAGGATTTACGAGTGTAGTGGGAGTATTGTATAGGTCCCCGTGGTCACAGCTGTGAAGTGCTAGATTGTATAAATGCAGAGATTAGACATAGAAACGTAGAAAATAGGTGCAGGATTAGGCCATATGGCCCTTCGAGCCGTAAGGGACACATCTAACTCCCTTTTGAATATATCTAACGAACTGGCATCAACAACTCTCTGCGGTAGAGAATTCCACATGCTCACAACTCTGAGTGAAGAAGTTTCTCCTCATCTCGGTCCTAAATGGCTTACCCCTTATCCTTAGACTGTGTCCCCTGGTTCTGGATTTCCCCAACATCGGGAACATTCTTCCTGCATCTAACCTGTCCAGTCCATTTTATATGTTTCTATGAGATCCCCTCTCGTTCTTCTAAATTCTAGTGAATATAAGCCTAGTCGATCCAGTCTTTCTTCATATGTCAGTCCTGCCATTGCTGGAATCAGTCTGGTGAACCTTCGCTGCACTCCCTCAATAGCAAGAATGTCCTTACTCAGATTAGCAGACTAAAACTGCACACAGTATTCCAGGTGAGGCCTCACCAAGGCCCTGTACAACTGCAGTAAGACCTCCCTGTTCCTATACTCAAATCCACTAGCTATTTGCCTTCTTCACCGCCTGCTGTACCTGCATGCCAACTTTCAATGACTGATGTACCATGACACCCAGGTCTCGTTGCACCTCCCCTTTTCCTAATCTGCCACCATTCAGATAATAATCTGCCTTCCTGTTTTTGCAAACAAAGTGGATAACCTCACACTTATCCACTTAGACAAGCATGTAGTAAAGGCAGAGTGGTTTTAATGGGGAATTTTAACTTACGTATAGATTAGGAAAATCAGACAAGCACCTGTCAGAAAGGTAGTGAATACCTTGAGTGTGTCCGGGATAGTTTTCTACAACAATATGTCCCAGAGGCAACACGGGGGCAAGCCATATTAGATTTAGCAATGAGTAATGAGCCAGATTTAGTTAACAGCCTAACAGTGCGTGGACATTTGTCCAATGGCGATCATAACATGATCGAGTTCAATGTAGCAATGGAGAGGGAGAAATGTGAAACAGCGAGTAAGATTGTAGATTTGGGTAAAGCCGGCTTTAATGGGATGAGACAGAGACTGCCCACAATAAACTGGGCCAATCTGTTCATGGGTAAAACAGCAGAAGATCAGTGGGAGATGTTCAAACAATAATTTAACGTGGTACAGAACCAGTTTATACCCCTGACGGGCAAGAGCTCTACTTGCTAAAAAACAGCCATGTGCGGCTAGAGAGGTGAGGGACAGCATCAGACTCAAAGAAAAAACATACAGATATGTAAACATTAGCAGCGATCCTGGCCAATGGGAAAGATACAAAGAACAGCGAAGGGTCACAAAACAGACAGTAAGAGCTACAAGAAGGGAGTGTGAGAAAAAACTTGCAAAGGAAGATCAAAACCAACACACAATATTTTTACAGTTACATTAGGAAATAGAAGTTGGTCAGGAGCAATGTCGGCCCCTTAAAAACTGAAAGCGGTGATATTATCATTGATAATACGGAAATGGCGGGCGTGTTGAGTAAGTACTGTGTGTCGAGGAAGAGGATGCCAGAAATCCCAAGGAGACTAATACTGAATCGGGGACAGGGACTCAATAAAATTAATGTAAGTAAAATAACAGTAATGAAGAAAATAATGGGACTGAAGAGTGACAAATCCCCAGGGCCAGGTGGTTTCTATCCCAGGGTTTAAAAGGAAGTAGGTGAGACATTGTCAATGGCCAACTATAATCTTCCAGCGTTCTCTCGATTCAGGAACCGTTGGTAAGTTGCACAGATCACTCCGCTATTTAAGAATGGTGGGAGAGGGAAATCAGGGAATTATAGCCCAGTTAGCCTAACATCTGTCGGCAGGAAATTGCTAAAGTCTAGAATTAAGGATAGGGTGACTGAATATATTGAACATTTTCAGCTGATCAGAGAGAGCCAGCATGGATTTGTGAAAGCTAAGTCATGCCTGACAAACCTGATTGATTTTTTGAAGAGGTGACTAAAGTAGTGGACAGGGGAACGTCTATGGATGTTATTTATATGGACTTGCAGAAGGCATTTGATAAAGTCCTGCACAAGAGAATAACTAATATTAAAGCCCATAGAACCAATGGCAAATGACTGACCTGGTTCGGAAATGGGTTGAGCACAGGAGACGGAGAGCGGGGATAATGGGCAGGGACTGTAATTGGCGGAATGTGACCAATGGTGTCCCGCAGGGATCTGTGGTGAGGCCTCAGCTATTCATTATTTATTAACAACTTCGACGATGGGATAGAAAGCCACAAATCCAAATTTGCCGATGACACAAAGATAAGCGGCATTGTAGGTAGTGTAGATGGAAGCGTAACATTACACCGGGTTATTGATAGATTAAGTGAATGAGCAAAACTGTGGCAAATGGATTTCAATGTAAGCAAATGTGAGGTCGTCCATAGAGCTAAAAAGGAAAGAACAAGGTAGTTTCTAAATAGTAAAAAGCTAAAAACAGTGAATGACCAAAGAGCCTTGGGGATTCAGGTATATAGATCATTAAAATATCATGGACAGGTACAGAAAATAATCAAAAAGGCTAATGGAATGCTGGCCTTTCTATCTCGAGGACTAGAGGCCAAGGGGGTAGAAGTTATGCTGCAGCTGTACAAACCCAGGTTAGACCACACCTGGAGCACGGTGAGCAGTTCTGGGAACCACACCTTAGGGAGGGTATATTGGTCTTGGAGGGAGTGCAGCGTGGGTTTACCAGAATAATACTCGGACTTACAAGGATTGATTGCACAAATTGGGGTTATATTCCCTAGAACTTAGAAGGTTAAGGGGTGATCGGATCGAAGATTTCAGGATATTAAGGGGAACAGATACGGTAGATAGAGACTATTCCCGCTGGTTGGGGAGTGTAGGACTAGGGGGCACAGTCTAAAAATTAGAGCCAGACCTTTCAGGAGTGAAATTAGGAAACACTTCTACACACAAAGGGTGGTAGAGGTTTGGAACTCTCTTCCGCAAACGGCAATTGATGCTCGATCAATTGTTAATTTTAAATCTGAGACTGATAGATTTCTGTTAACCAAAGGTATTAAGGGATATGGGGCGAATGGCGGGTATATGGAGTTAGGTCACAGATCAGCTATGATCTCATTGAATGGTGGAGAGGCTGGATAGCCTCCTCCTGTTGCTATGAGGAGGGGGAATTCGAACCACAGCTCCCAGCCACTCCCGATCACCGTCCGTCCGGTGAGCGGATGGCGAGGGATCCCGGTGCCCAGCGGCACTGCCTGCTGCCCACAGCGACTCTCCAGTATAGCGGGGGGAGGGATAGAGAAACAGGAGCCTGAAAGGAACAAGAAATGGGGGGGAGAGACCCAGAAACAAGGTGGGGGTCAGAGCCCATAGACACTGGATGAAGGAAGGAGTTTGCTGTCAGCCTGCGAGATGGAGTTTGACTCATCGCCCCTTTCCGATCAGTCTCTGCTCTAAATCCGACTGTTTGACGATAAGTTTGTGTAAATCGGAGCTGGGAAATGCACCACACACAGAAAGGTTATTTAAAAGCTCCAGGTTACATCACAAAATATTGGAAAGTCTTTGAGTGCCGGTGTGGGACCGGATTGGATTGGTCTCTGGGTTACACGGCGTTACCTAGGGAACGTGTCCCGCTGAAAGCATATAAATAAATAAATAAATCTATCTGTTCAGAACATTCAGCCAGTGTGGCAGTGAGGGATTGCAGAGAGTGTGTGAGAGAGAGAGAGAGAGATACAGAGAGAGAGAGAGAGGCTGAGAGACAGAGAGAGAGAGAGGGAGAGACAGAGACAGAGGCTGAGAGACAGAGAGAGATACAGAGAGAGAGAGAGATACAGAGAGAGAGAGATACAGAGAGAGAGAGAGAGAGGCTGAGAGAGAGAGATACAGAGAGAGAGAGAGAGACAGAGGGTGAGAGACTGAGAGAGAGAGACTGAGAGACAGAGAGAGAGAGATACAGAGAGAGGGAGAGAGAGATACAGAGAGAGAGAGATAGAGAGAGAGAGAGAGAAAGAGACAGAGAGAGAGAGAGAGATACAGAGAGAGAAAGAGACAGAGGCTGAGAGACAGAGAGAGAGCGAGACTGAAAGAGACAGAGAGGCAGGCAGAGAGAGAGAGATACAGAGAGAGGGAGAGAGAGATACAGAGAGAGTGAGAGAGAGAGACAGAGAGGCAGACAGAGAGAGAGACAGAGAGGCAGACAGAGAGAGAGACAGAGAGGCAGACAGAGAAAGACAGAGAGGCAGACAGAGAGAGAGAGGACAGAGAGGCAGACAGAGAGAGAGAGAGAGACAGAGACAGAGAGAGAGACTGAGAGAGATACAGAGAGAGTGAGAGAGAGACAGAGAGAGAGACAGACAGAGAGAGAGGGAGAGAGAGAGAGATACTGAGAGACACTGAGAGAGATACAGAGAGAGCGAGAGAGAGACAGAGAGAGAGAGAGACTGAGAGAGATACAGAGAGAGTGAGAGAGAGATACAGAGAGAGTGAGAGAAGAGACAGAGAGAGAGACTAAGAGAGATACAGAGAGCGAGAGAGTGACAGAGAGAGGGAGAGAGGCAGCAGTAACATCAGTAGCTGGAGATTTTGGGTGCGGGTGGTGAGCAGTCGGACTGAAGCTGTCAGAATGAGCAGCAATGAAGCCAAAGACTACATTTCCAAACGGGAAATCCCTCTCCTGTTTGAGGTAAGGATTTAAACTCTCGATATTGTCTTCATAAATAAGCTGGAATGTTTTCAATCCATAAAGATCTCTCAGTTAAAGCAGCTACAGGGAATGTTAAACTCTGTATTTAAATCCCAATCGCGGATTCCTGGAATATTTCTGTCCTTTGTTAGTCTGGCTGGGGAGGGGGCCAGGGGGGTGTGAGGGTGAGGGAGGGGGGGGGGGGGGGGGGGGGTGGGGGGGGTGGGGGGGTGGGGGGGTGGGGGGGGGGAGGGGTGGGTGGGGGTGGGGGGGGGG